>NW_016158977.1:5549-9965 GCF_001687245.7 Rhagoletis zephyria | reverse complement strand
ACTAAAGTGTGCTTTAAAAAATATCTAAATGGCAAGTAACTCAAAGTTTGTAACTCTACTTTTCACAAATTTCCAAATTTTCGGTTTATCGCGTATGGGTTTTGAAGCATGCATTGTATTCTACAAACAATTAGGAATAATTTGATATCTTAGTAAGAGGTGTGCTTTCAGGATAAACCACCTCTTAAAGATAAAATATTCTGCGATCTTGAGCGTAATTTTTATTCCAAAAACATCTTAATTGCAGGCACATCTATAAAATACGTCAAAACGATCTAAATCTTTTTATAAATACTAGGCCTTATAACATTACATATGCCTGTAAAATGCTTGAAAAAAATGTTCTCTAGAAGTGTGTAAAAACACGATTTTTTATTAACTTCAAAATGGCACTTTGCTATACTAAAATGCCAACTTGTCTGAAAATTTATTGAATTCTCCCAAGTTTTGCAGGAAGTTTAGAAATTTCTTTTATGTTTTTTGTTTTAGTATGAACAATATTTTTACAAAAAATTCGCGGAAAATTTCAAGAAAAAATTTTGCATACATTGTGAAAAATTCCCTGTGCCAATAATTTAAAGCGGCAATGTACATACATACATACTAGGGATGTTAATTTTTCGGCTTTTTCCGATCCCGGGATTTTCGGGATGGCTTATCGCAATCCCGGGAGCCCGCGATTAGTCCCGGGATTTAGATATTCATTACTTTTCAACAACTTCAATCGAAACAATTGCTTCTATATTGTTTGGGAAGCTCTCCTACCATGAAATAAATAATAAATAAATGGGTTTGAAACCATGGTACAATAATTACAGGCATTGTCTTCCGATCTGCCTTATTTAAAAAATATCATTGTTGCCCATACTAAAACGTTTACTGCTGGAAATATCCCTTTTTCCATACCCCATACCGCATATACCATATATGTTCAAGTATTTTTTTCAACAAACCATCTTACAGAGAAATTATTCAATTTGCAAAAGCCGGAAAAAAACATTTGCTTGTAAATAAATTCAAAATTTGTATGGCTCACTTAGGGCCAAATTCACAGTGCGTAGTTAACCACTAACAAAAGTTTAACTATTGATTTTGATATACACAACGCTCAGTTAACAATAGTTTAAACAAGCATGCCCCCATAGTTAAACTCTTGTGAAATTGAAATTTTTTTTGTGGAACGAATTTGAAATTTGAATAAAAAAGTTTTGATACTTAGAATTTGTATATTTTCAGGTGATATGTATTTTCGTAGTCACCTATGTGCCGTTATATAAATTCAAAGTTAAACTTTTGTTGGTGGTTAAGTTAACAATCGTTTAACTAAGCACTGTGAATCTCTCCCTTAATTTCAAACGTTTTTTCTTTTGTTTTAAAAAATTATAAAAATTAAATTGAGCGAAAACAAAAAGCAAAGCCAAATAAAAGAATCAACATTGAACTGCGTCAAAACTGCGAATTTCGATGTGAAGCAAAACTCTATAGGAAGACAATACCTGTAATTATTGTACCATGGTTTGAAACCAATTTTTTTATGTAAAAATATGGGGAACAAATGCAACATGAAATTTCTTTAGAATTTAAAAAATTTAAATTTTTCGGTTTCGAGACGGACAAATAGGTAATTTTTAAGCTGACAAAGTTAGAAAAACGAAATTCGAACAAATATTGCGAAATTTTAAGGGTAAAATTTTAAAATGACATTTTCAATATTTGCTAACCCTTCTGCACTAGAAACTTGAATATGTTTAAATTCTGCAAGATTTCCTCATTAATTTTATACCCATACTTCTTCTCTAAGCGCATTTCTCTTTTTTTTAAATCATTTTTGAATTACTGACGTCAGAGTGAAAAACTAAAAACGCAATTTTCCTATACTTGGTGCATGGTTTCGCGAATATATTGATATTTGTGTTTAAAATTTACTATCGCGCGGTGTTATATGTACAATGAGCTAGACATTGATAAAAAAATATTAATTATTAAATAAAAAAGAAATATAGCCAATACTGGTCAAGAAAAGGAGTTTCTATTATTGCCATCAGTGCAAATTACGAATCCCGATAATCCCGGGATTAACATTCCTATGACATACATATATAGAAATTTATAATTTGGTGTGATTTTTATTTCAATTTTAGAATATGTTTTAAGTAATTTAGAAACTATTATCATTGAAGCTTCGTTTTATAAAAAGTTTTATATATTAAATTTTACACTGTTTTTTTTTTAATAGAATGTTTCCAAAAATGCAGCAATAAAATTGATGTCGTTTGTTACATAATTAGGGGTATTCTCGATGGCTTGCAAGTAGCACGGATTGCATGAAATGCAAAAATACTATTCCAAATTTGCAAGAGTATGGGAGTCCCCCATTGCTAAATGAAAGCATGGATAGGTAGCAAGCAGCGAAATTCTGTATCAAATACAATAACAAGATACAGCAAAAAAAATGAAGTGCGCAAAAATGAGAGGAATGAAAGAAATACATATGTAGCAAATTTGTAGAGTCTTTAGGACATTGATGAGCTGAGGGGCACAATAGACCTACTGTTCTATCTATCTATGTAAGTACGAAATTTTCTCATAAAAGTGAATAAACTGCCGAAACGCCCGGTAACGCAAAAACTAATTTTTGTGCCCGAAACTAAGAGCGTACGTCAACTGACACGACCTATCTTATGGGATTTTCGTGTTAACACCAATTTCAATGTTGATACGATCGGCAAGTACGGAGGGCTCTAAACGTCAAATCGCACAAAATTATAAATTTAAGATTTTGGGCGGCAGCAAACACAAAATCGTTATCCTCTTCTTCTGGCAGTTTGGCAGTTTTTACAACTCGCCCGGAAAAATAGTCCGGCCGACTTCGGGCAAGTGAGAATCAAATGTTACTCCTTCAAAGTGGCTGTTAACAGCCCGAGAACCAACCAAATAAAAACTAATTGGGCACCTGCGGGCTAGCAAAAGAACAGGTTGTTTGTGCGTCCCGGTTTCAACTATGCAAAAGTTGGCAACCGTGGTAAAAACCCTTATTTACAACTTTTAATGATGCTCCGTAGTCAGAATATTTCGAGCGTTATATCAAATCAATTTTTTTTCGACAAAGGTACTGATAGCTGCTCTAACTTTATTGAAGCCTTCTAAATTCAATGGCGTCCCCAGTTTTGCCCGATTGGCTCCCCTTTTCGAGATAACGGCACTTGAAACTTTGCTTAAATTTTAACTATTTTATAAAAAAAAAAATTGAAGATATTTTACTAAAATTTTGCACACGTTTGTATATCAATTATATAAATAGGCAATCATGTTTCCTTTACACCCCTTTTACGGCTAAACTGTACTTCTAAGGTATAAACAATTATATATCATTAGAAAGGTATTTTGATGCTGATGTGCAGGCAATTTTTAAAATTTCAAATTAGTTTAAAATAGAGCGAAAAAATCAATTCAAAAGTCACACCAATACCAATGCCATACATGTACATGGTTGGGGCGGAAATGCCTCCTAAATGTATGCTTTAATATTGATAGTGAATTAAAGAAACGTGCTAAGCAGCAGTTTAGGAATAAGATGTATGTATGTATGTACATTAATAGATTAGCCTCAAACAAGGATGAAGATAATTTTGAGTATGGAGAAGAAGAAAGGGATAAATACAGAAATTAAAATAAAAGTAAAGAAACCTAAATATAAAGACAAAGAGGAAGGAAAATTTAAATACCTAACCTAATAACAATGGTGGCGGTGAATATGTAAATGAAGAAAAGAATGGACATATTTAGACCAGGATAAAGGAAAGGATAAAGATGAAGAAGAAGATGAAGACCAAGACGAGGAAGAAGATGAAGATGAATATGAAGATAAGGATAAAGATAACTTATCTTAACTAACCCCTTAACTTAACTTAACTCCACCTGAGTTCGCTACACATTAATTCACCACACCTTAACTCCCCACACCTAAATCCACCACCACTTTACTCCCCACACCTAAATCCTCTCCCACCTAATTCACACCTTAATTCACCACACCTAAATCCACCACACTTTAATTCACCACACCTTAACTCACCACACCCCACACCGTAACTCCCGCACCCTGCACACTGCAACTCCCCACACCCAATTTCAACACATGACATGATATCACTAAAGAAACAATGTAAAGAAAAAGAGGAAGGAAAATTTAACTACCTAACCTAATAACAATGGTGGGGGTAAATACGTAAATGGAGAAAAGAATGAAGATATAGATCAGGATAAAGGAAAAGATAAATATGAAGACGAAGGTGAATATGAAGATGAAGATGAAGATGAAATGAAGATGAATATGAATGAATTGAAGATGAAGATGAAGATGAAGATGAAGATGAAGATGAAGATGAAGATAAAGATAAAGATAAAGATAAAGAT
>NW_016158977.1:0-1803 GCF_001687245.7 Rhagoletis zephyria | reverse complement strand
CTAAACTCCCCTCCACTTAACCTATTCCAACAAATTTTATTTCAGCTCAACTCAACTCACATAAACTATCCTTAATTTTAGCGGTTGAATTTCAACCGCTGGGCGAACACTAGTTAATATAACATTCACTATTTCTTAAAATCATCGTAATCGGTTTACTATAACATCTAGCTCCCGTACAACTGATTGTTCGGAGACGTTGTTTTGCGTTATAACTCCTCCAGTTAAGCAGGTAAAAATTTAGTATAAGTTCACTTTAACATATAGCACGCATACAATCTATTATTCAGATATGAAGTTAAAGTTATAGCCCAAAAACACATAGCTGTTACACATATGTTAAAGTAAACCTATTTCAATAATTTTAAGAAATAATTACGGTAATATTAAAAAACCGTTATGTGCAAAATTTTAGTAAAATAACTTCAAAACTGAGGGAGTTGTTTATAAAATAGTTAAACTTTAATCAAATTTTCAAGCACCGCCATCTCGAAAACCAGAGCCAATCTGGTAAAACGGGGGATGCCATTGAATTCAGAACGTCCCAATTAAGTAAGTTCAACTTTCAAGATCTTTGCTCAAAATTTACAACTTGCACAGCGTAATTTGAACCCAGCTTATTTTTTTGTTTTCTATTTCAGCGATATAAATGTTTATTCCTCGTCTAACTTTTGAAGCACTTGATGAAAATGAATTACACTTACATTTATCGATTTATTAAGATATTACGAATAGAATCATATATAAAATATAAGTGCGCCCACAAATTAAAAAATTAAACTTTTTGTTTTGAAAGTGTATCTGTTTTTGCCCATATACATATATATATCGCTAGCTTAGAGTGAAATGTTGCTAAGTCCACTTTTTATGAACAATTAGTTTTTGATGCAGGAAGCAAGTAAAATTGAAAATGCACCGTTTCTGAAAGGATTACTTGTTTTATTTCTACCCGTTTTATTCCGTGATATGCAAAATTGCTAAGTCCAAAGTAGTCACAGAAAATTTGATAAGTCCAAAAAAATATGAATTTTTTTTTACGCTATCGAATTCGATTTGTATTGAGGGTTTTGCAAAAACATTATTTTTGAATATTTATGTACATATGTATGTATGGGGGAAAATAAAAGGCATTTGACCGTATTGTAATAGTAATAATATGATGTCTTAGGTCTAAGCCCGAGCAATTGAATCAAAGTGTATGAATTTTGAAAATTAAACTTTGGCTTGTAATATCTATGGAATGCGTTAATTGTTATAAACAGAACGATATACCAAATTAAAGTTTATTAAATTTTGTATCTCACGTTCATTTATTATTTTTCAATAAGTCTACAAGTTTTTAAGATATTAAAATAAAAAATAAGAAAACTATAATTTTCTCTTATGAATTTTCAATTCTTCATTACTTCAGCCACCAAGTGAGAAATTCAAACGTTTTAATGCTTTCGGATGTTTATATAATATTAAAATTACCATGGACTTGGTCACGCCGATTTGGTCAATTTTCAAGATCGTGGTGAATGAAGTAAAACATGTATTGTCAAAGATTAGGAATCATTTGATAAGTTAATAGTAGTTGCAAGCATATATATAAGTATTTGCATACATTAACATAACACAATTAGGACGAGAAACGCCCATTTTAAGTCCATTTTTCGTGGTTTCTAAATTTTCCGTTATATGAAAGNGCAAGCATATATATAAGTATTTGCATACATTAACATAACACAATTAGGACGAGAAACGCCCATTTTAAGTCCATTTTTCGTGGTTTCTAAATTTTCCGTTATATGAAAGTAGGGG
>NW_016158976.1:96449-101535 GCF_001687245.7 Rhagoletis zephyria | reverse complement strand
AAAGTTAAAAAAAAATGTCTTAATAAAATTGAAATTCGTGAAAGTATATGTATGTATATAGATATATATATATATATTTGTATGTATGTATGTACATTTAACATTAAAATTACTTCTAACGTGAAAGTAAGTTCTGCAATGAAATAAAAATCAAATATTTTAAATTTATATTGTTTTATTTTCAGAAAATAACTAGATATACGATTGAAGAATAAAATATTTTAAGTATCCCAAAAAACGTATTTTAATGAGTCCGATATTGAGTAGTATCGATACTTTTTCCCTGATACTTTTAGGGTATCGATACCATGAGCTCGATGCCAGNGTCATAGGAACAGCACTTGGTGCCTTTCCTATACCTCCCGGTGTATTTGTGAAATCTGCTCCTTTAAAATGTTTTACGCACAGCAAGGCATTTCGCTGCAGCTCTGCTCCACAGCTGCTCTCGCAACGCTCCTTACGCGAAGGACATTGAGGCACGTTAAAAAAAAATTAGTGGTATCTGCTTTAATTTAATACCACATATAAAACAACGCTTCAGGCTCATTTTTAACACATACACTTAGTATAAACCGCACAACACTGCAAAAATTCAAATGTTAATCAAAATTTGTTATTAACGAACATTCAAAAAACAACGATATGAAATTCAAAGCGAAACGAAATATAGGAAATAAAAGAAAAACAAGTTGAAGTTTAAAGGTTTGGTTCTCATGAGAGCAACGTCATTTTGGCTTCTATCTATTGGAAGCAAACCAGCTACGCAACAGGAATATGTACCAGGAATAATAACACAAAAATTTGTTGTATTAATTATAACAAAAATGTTTGCAGAAAAAGAGAAGAATGTACCAACACCACTGTTGATGATGACGCATAAAAATTAAAAAAATAGATGCTTATAATATTTTTCGGTATAAACACAAATTATTCAGATGTTTTATTTGAATGATTTTTCGACATAAATAAAAAACAAGATGCAGTCAACCTTTGAGATACATCTTGCGGCTAAATTGCCGCGGCGTGCTCTCGTGTAACTTTCAAAGCGCGGCCTCCGAAGGGTTAAAGAAAAACGAAGTTATATCGGTGAAAATCCTCTCGATTGGTGAAAAACTAAACTAAAATACGACAAATTGACAGATCTGGCCCGCAAATATTTTAGGGCTCCACCTGCCAGCGTTCCATGTCAGCAATTGATCAGTGCAGCCGGTCTTATATACGAGCCTCTAAGAAATCGCCTCATGGGAGAAAAGGCAGCAAAATTACTTCTTTTGAAATATAATATGTCCCTTTTGAACTTTGACTACTAGATTAAAACACTGTATATGTTACGCACTCGTTCAGTGTTCTAATAATCATAAATCTTATCCATCTATATTGGCAATAAACTATCTACGCAATATGTTTGGACTGAGCAATAAAAGGGAGATAGTGTTTTAAGCCAAATGTACGTTTTGCGCATGCGCAGGGTTTTCATGTAAATATTAGTTTCTGTGAATATACATATGTGACGAATACATTCAAGCGAGTTTGACGTATCCTCAGTAGGGTTTGAAAAAAATATTTGAAGAGGATTATTTTACTCTGGGGAGCTCAAGCCACTTTGTTGACGATGTTTACTTATACAAACTGAAACTTTATGATGAAGTATTAAAATTTTATTTTAAAGCTACTACCTGGAAATTAAAAAAAAAAAATCGTTTTGAAAATTTGTAAAATGATTAGGACTTAATTTTTTTGGTATGTTTAATTCAAACATATATTTCCATATTTCGCTGAGTACACATTTATTGACTAACCAGGTAAAAACTAATAAATAACTATAAAGACTTACTCTTTATGCAATATTCGCAATGTTATTCATTTGGTTTTTCAACAAATANTTTTGGTATGTTTAATTCAAACATATATTTCCATATTTCGCTGAGTACACATTTATTGACTAACCAGGTAAAAACTAATAAATAACTATAAAGACTCACTCTTTATGCAATATTCGCAATGTTATTCATTTGGTTTTTCAACAAATATTTTTACAAATGTAGAGCTGATTTCCCCGAATCACAAATTTTAGTTTAGTTTTTGTTCTCCAGACACCACTCTCCAATTTCTATGTAGAATTGCTCGGTGATTCCGAAAATCGGGTTAATTTTTTTTCTATGGATACGTTTTCGAGATAATTTCAATTTTGTTCAGCTTAAAGCAAAAATTGTTTCCTTTTAATCTCGTATATCTTACGAATCAATTTAAATATCTTAGTGTAAAATACGGCAAATGAAAGCCAACGAAATTCTCCATAAACCGTATATACATCACTTTCCAATAGGGCGTATAGTTTCTGACAAATTAATTAATCATTCCAGATTTTTTATTTTTTAATGGCAAAAATTTAAAAAAAATCAAACTTTGACAGAAAAAAAATTAAAACCAACACAGTGCATTTGTCCTAAAGCCTGTTCTGTTACAAAAAAAAATCAAATTACTGATGAAGAAAATCGATGGATAAATACGACTTAATGGTCAAATGAAAATGCGCAAAGCTTTTTTGTATGCAAAAATTGAGATATCTTAACGAAACTTGGTACGTGCACTTCTTTCGGGCGTAGGACGGATGGTATTGAAAATGGGCAAAATCGGGGTTAACCATGCCTACCTCCCATATAATGGTAATTTTCAGAGATACGGAAACTGCGATGTCTTAGTAACTACTGAAGATTATTCACTCAAAATTGATATTTACAATAATTTTTAGACGGAAAATAAGAATATTATAAATTTTTGGAAAATGGGCGTAGCCACGCCCACTTATGGTAACCGTTCTACCAATTTGTACCAAACTCCACATAAAAGCAAAACATTGAATATTATTGAAATCGGACTAAAATAACAGCCGCTTTTCATATAACGGTAAATTTCAGAAATGCTTGAAATTTCAATATTTCGAAATTTAAGGACGCTTGCCACATAAAAGCAACTTTTCATATAACGGCCGCTTTTCATAGAACGGTAAATTTCAGAAATGCTTGAAACTTCAATATTTCGAAATTTAAGGACGCTTGCCACATAAAAGCAACTTTTCATATAACGGCCGCTTTTCATAGAACGGTAAATTTCAGAAATGCTTGAAACTTCAATATTTCGAAATTTTAGGACGCTAATTTACACAAAATTGATACAACCCGGCTTACCATGTAGCGGTAGCTCTCAGAAAGGTCAAAAACATACATTTAATGCCGGGTATTTCATGTTCGGCATCGCCCGAACTTAGACTTTCTTACTTGTTTTACATAAAAAGCATCTGTGCGAAATTTCTACAATTTATTTTATTTTAAAATTGACGAAATTAAATGAAAACTCAAAATTCTGTGTAATTTTTCTTTAAGGTACCGCTACTGCGATTGGTTTAATTTCAAGTGTCATTTTTTACATACGATTACTAGGTTTTCGTTTACTTTTTTTATACATACGTCTGTACTGTAATGTTTGCTGACTTCACTTGTAGATATTGCCAGTATAGAAGTATTACATAAATGCTTATAATTTACAAAATTTTTAATTAATAAAACGATGAATTATAGCATTTTTTATGTTTTCCCTAACATTCGCATTCCCATTCGCACATTCGCATTCCCAAAAATCCGCATTCGCTTACGGAATGTGAAAAATATGGCACTTGACATCTCTAGTAAATATATACAAATATATGTACGCACATACAAATATATGTACAACCAGGGGCGCACCCAGGAATATATTTTGGGAGGGGTTTAACTTCTGAAAATTCGCTTCAGATAAAATGATCATTAAAGTACATTTATGCAAGTTTTATGTACAGTATGTAATAAATAAATAAAATTTTTGAAGTTTCATAAATTGCATTTATTTACATAAAATTAGCAAAAAACTCAAACATTTGTAACCGACTTCGAAAAAGGGGTAGGTTATCAATTCGTCGGAATAGTATGCTAACGCATAACTTTGGACCACGTGAACCGATTTCAATAATTCTTTTTTTTTATCGGAAAGATGGTACCTCAAGGGTCTTCCCGTAATTTGAAATTACTTGTTTAATATAAAGTTCTATAAACACAAGATGCACTCAACTTGCAAAAGTAATAAAAAAATTAAAAAAAAANAAAACCCACCCCTTGCGTGCGCTAATGTGTACAACCATTCAGCATATGTAAATACAGTGAAACCCGCGTAAGTAACCAACATGGACACCGTGAATTTTTTAATATAATCTGAGGAAAATCTCTCTCTTAAGTACCCCTTATTTACCCAACCCGCCTAAGTACCTCAATTTTTCGTGCCCCATTTACAATTATACTTATAATTATCCCCTTTAAAGTGCTCTTTTAAAATTTCTTAAAATATTTACGTATTTTGAAATTCAGTAGCAGCGCTGCATACCTTCGGTAAAAAATTCTAAAAAATAAACGGTAACTTTTAGCCACTTGAAACCTGCACATTATTGCACTAAAATTGAATGGGCTATAAAACTGTATACTTAAAAAAAACACTTCTAGTGAAAAAAGTTTCAAATCATAATGAATTTTTTTTAAGTGTTCTACAAAATCTTAAGCTTAGGTTTATATGGTATATATATATATGGTATTTGTTAGGGAATGAACTGCATTTTAATTGATTGAAAAATCTTAAAAATTAATAAATGAACATAAGCGGCAAACAATATCAATTTGAATTTGGTACAAAATGATATGTCCAACTTTAACTTTTTAAACAGTTTAGTTCTCGAAAATGACATACCATTGCACTAAATATTTTTTTTAATTGTTGCAGTATGCAGTTTTATAGCCCATTAAATTGGAGCTTGATAAAATGGAAGTTTCAAGCAGCTAAAAATTAGCGTTTATTTTTGATATTTTTTTTTGCCGATGGTGTTATTATGTTCTTTGTACAAAGTATGTTCAAAAAAATATATTAAAAATAAACGCGAATTTTTTGCTGCTTGAAACTTCCACTTTATCAAGCTCCAATTTAATGGGCTATAAAACTGCATACTTAGAATTTTTCTGCAAATTCTGAACAAAAAGTGTCTAATTGTAAAATTTTGTTGAATTTT
>NW_016158976.1:71391-94391 GCF_001687245.7 Rhagoletis zephyria | reverse complement strand
AGTATGCAGTTTTATAGCCCATTAAATTGGAGCTTGATAAAATGGAAGTTTCAAGCAGCTAAAAATTAGCGTTTATTTTTGATATTTTTTTTTGCCGATGGTGTTATTATGTTCTTTGTACAAAGTATGTTCAAAAAAATATATTAAAAATAAACGCGAATTTTTTGCTGCTTGAAACTTCCACTTTATCAAGCTCCAATTTAATGGGCTATAAAACTGCATACTTAGAATTTTTCTGCAAATTCTGAACAAAAAGTGTCTAATTGTAAAATTTTGTTGAATTTTCCAAATTTTTCTACAAAGTTTGAAATTTAGACTTATGGTTTTTGCTAGATAATGAGCTGCATTTTTATCAAAAGAAATATTATAAAAATTAAACAAACAAAAGAAACCCGGGTAATTTTTAAGCAAAAAACAAAACCGACTTCAATTCTCATATAAAAAAAAATTATATATATATATATATCATGATCCAATGATCGGATCTAAACCAGATTAGTATGGGACCACCTCTAAGGCACTACCTCTCCGATGTAAAAAGAATTATCGAAATCGGTTGACGTGGTCACATTACTGTAGGTACATATGTATGTAGTATCTTAAATATAAAAATCTTACTATTTAAGGTATTATAAAACTTCAATAACACAATAACAAAAAATTAAATTCAGGCACATACAGTATTGGACATATCTATAGCACCCCCCCTTCAAAGCGATATTGTTTGCCACTTATGTTTAGTTATTTGTTTTTAAGACTTTTCAATTAAAATACAGTTCATTCTCTAACAAAACCCATATAAACCCATGTTTTAAACTTTTTAAAAGACCGTAAAAAATCGCAACAAACTTTCCCTTAAATTTCAAACTTTTTTCTCAGAAGTTCAAGAATTTTTTTGAGTATACAATTTTATAGCGCATTCAATTTTAGTCCAATAATGTGCATGTTTCAAGTCGCTAAAGATTACCGTTGATTTATTAGATTTTTTTTTGTCTCATTTGCTTCCATATAACGACTAAACACAATTTATTTTTATATGGCAGAAACCCGCAACATCCTCGGCGAAAAAAATTCTAAAAAATCAACGGTCATTTTTAGCCACTTGAAACTTGCACATTATTAGACTAAAATTGAATGCGCTATAAAACTATGTATTCAAAAAAATTCTACCGCTTCTGAGAAAAAAAAGTTTGAAATTTGGGTGAAAATTTGTTGCACTTTTTTGCAGTCTTTTAAAGAGTTTTAAACTTGAGTTTATGTGAGTTTTGTGAGAATGTGTTTTGTGTATTTTGAGAGAATGAACTGTGTTTTACTTGAAAATTCTTAAAAATAAATAAATAAACATGAGTGGCAAACAATATCACTTTGAAATGGGGGTGCTATTGTATTGGCCAATACTGTATGTATAATGTTAAGTTAAGTTAAATAAAGATTTAAAAAATTCATTTAAATAAAATTTGATAACTTCTCTAAGACTAGATGTAGATATGTTCAGTGGTGGGAAAAATAATTGAAACCAAAAACGTTGAGAAGTTTTGGATATTTTTCTTTTGTTTATTTAATCTTTAAAAATTTTTTATAAAAAGTTAAACTCACTAAATAACAACTAGCATATATGTAAATCAAAACTTCAAACTTTGTACAGAATTAAAAAAAAAATCCAAGTTTTAAAAACTTAGTATACAGATTTTTAACTTTGTAATGAGAGTTTTCTGGAAAATGTTAGCCACTTGAAACTTGCACATTGTTACGCTAAAATTGAATGAGCTTCAAAACTCTGTACTCAGAATTTTTCAGTAAACTCTTATTACAAAGTTAAAAAGCTGTATACTAAGTTTTTAAAACTTGGATTTTTTTTTAATTCTGTACAAAGTTTGAAGTTTTGATTTACATATATGCTAGTTGTTATTTAGTGAGTTTAACTTTTTATAAAAAATTATTAAAGATTAAATAAACAAAAGAAAAATATCCAAAACTTCTCAACGTTTTTGGTTTCAATTATTTTTCGCACCACTTTATGTACATATGTATTTATATTTTATTTTTGGAGTTGGCTAGATTATTGAAAGCTTCGGCGGTGGCTTTCAAACCTTCGCCCAAGGTCAAAATAGCGCCCGACGGTGCATTCGTGGCCTCCGTCATTGAGTTCGCTAGCCTTGTATTCGCCGAACTGCANCGCACCACTTTATGTACATATGTATTTATATTTTATTTTTGGAGTTGGCTAGATTATTGAAAGCTTCGGCGGTGGTTTTCAAACCTTCGCCCAAGGTCAAAATAGCGCCCGACGGTGCATTCGTGGCCTCCGTCATTGAGTTCGCTAGCCTTGTATTCGCCGAACTGCATTCGGCTAGCATCTGTTGGAAAACAAAACAAATTATTTATTCATTTATATACATATGTTCGTTTATGCCACGTTTGAATATACCTTTAGACCATCTGCCTGCTCTTCAGCTATCTCCAACACTTTCATCCGAAGGTCGATGTCCTCNGTTCGTTTATGCCACGTTTGAATATACCTTTAGACCATCGCCTGCTCTTCAGCTATCTCCAACACTTTCATCCGAAGGTCGATGTCCTCTTCCACCCGCTTCTTTTTGAAAGACCTGCGTGGGGTTTTTGGCGTTGATGTTTTTGGGGTTTCGCAGCGTGATTCATTGTCTTCATCAATTAATAATTTAAATACGCCTTCGTCCCCATCCTCCAGAGCCAATTGAAATTCCTATTATTGAAAACAATTTTTGCAATGCCCTTGAATTAATTAATTTAATTGAAGATTACCTCCTCAGTCGGTATATTCTCAGGAATATCATTACCCTCAACGTAGCTGCTGCCAATTAGACCAATCACACGCCTTTCAAGCTCCGTCATAGGCGCTTGGTCAAGGGGCCTGTTACCGGTCAACGCCTGCTGTCTTTTCCGGTCACGAGCCTTCACACTTGTCCGGCTTTTCAAGTCCCGCCAGACCTTTTTGCAACATTAAATAAAATAAATAATGCAAAATTTTACCAATTAATTTTACACTCTCAGTTATTTGCCCATTGTTTTTGGATTAGTGGGTAGAGGGGAGGGGGCGTGGCTCATGATATCCCACCCACTAGAAAGAACACAGTTCACACTTTGTAAAAAGTCACACGTGACCCCTCGGAATCTTCCACAGGCCCCTGGGGAACCCATTGAAAATGCTCTGAAATTAGCATTTCGATACCGGAAATGTAAACTTGGTAAACAGTATTTTTGTCCAATTTGTAAAAAAGTGCATATATCAGACCGAAGTTTTTAATACATGAGTGAACGAAAATTACAAAATTGGAGTTTAAAATAAAGAGTCGACCTTTGACTACAACTGCGTGTAGTCAATTCGGACACAATAACCCGAAATCATTGGGCAAATAACTAAACCGTACCGTTCCACTATTCCTATCACTGCCACAGTGGCTGCTACTGCAATATTGGTACTTACCGTGTGCCATTGGTCCACAGATTTCGCTGCACCTCCAATCGAATTTAGCTTTGCTGCTATCTCAGCCCACTTTTTTTCATACTCAAGCTTCCCGTGAAGCTTTTGAAACTTCCCGGTAGCTAGCCCCGGGTATTCCGTGAGGAAATCCAGTAACGAACTTAATTGTTCCGCTGAGGCACGGCTCCTTTTTGCAGCTGCAGCTTGACTGGTAGATGCCATTTCTGAAAATAAACAGTCCATCAGTGCAAATAATTAAAACATTTCATTAAGTACCTCTTTTTATCTTTGCATCAATCCTTAACACGGTTGGCGAGAACAAATTTATTAGTTTTTTTGCCTTCCTCTTTGTCCTTTTCGCATATTTTGACATTTCGTTTTTCAGAGATGCCACTTGTTATCAATATGCATAAATACTAAAAGTCTGCTGTTTAGTGTCTTTAAGGATATGTTAGTGAATCAAACAATCGTTACTGCAAACTACAAAAAATCTAGACAAACATTGCGATGGTCGAATCGTTAAAAGATAGTGAATCGCACTACTGAAATGGGAAATGAGTTCGTACATACATATATGTATATGTACGTGCATTGAAAAATACATATGTATGTACGTATATATGTATGTAGGTACTCGTATGCATGCCGCGCTGAAGATGGTTGCGCTATCGCTTTGTATAGCCGTCATATGTCGCTTTCTTTCTTTTTCCCCTTCTCTATACTATAACTTCCTTCTAACTCATAACATTTTTAGTTTTAAAAATTTCACTCTCCTTTTTTGCTATATCGCCGCCTAAGAAGTTTCACTTCAAAAATATTCCGACGAATTGATAACCTCCCCCTCCCTTTTTTGAAGTTGCTTAAAAATGTTCGAGTTTTTTGTTAATTTTATGTAAATAAAGTCCAATTTATGAAACTATAAAAAGTTTATTTATTTATTTTACACCGTACATAAAACTTCCATAAATGTAAAATTTTAAAGAACATATTATCTGAGCGAATTTTCGATGTTTTCTGGTGATATATCTGTGGAGCAAACTGTGAAAAAATTTTTACATTTATTACACTTTTACATTTATCATATTTTTGACATTTTCTTTTCGTAATGTACCCTTTTTTGTAAGCTTGCTGTTAGTTGAGCTGAAAATTTTATTCATTCGCTTTTGTGCCTGCAAGCCATATATCACACGCCCATTTCTCTATTATAAACTGGCTAGTCCATTTGTACATGATACAAATATTTAAAGATTCAATAAAAATTAGCTACACTGGTGACCACCATGCTTGCCGACTCACGACAGCCCCGTTATAAAAATCACGAGTTTTTTTTAGAAATTTTCGGCATCGGAAAAATGTCTCTTGATAGCGGAATATCTTTGCCGACAACGGATAGTCCACAACAACACAACCGGGATACGAGTGTTGAAGCATCACCAAATGAATGACATGCCTCGGCTGCCTGTTCCGGCGGTGTCCAGCCCCAACATAGAGGCGTGCTTTACGTCCATGGACTTTTGGTTCAACAAGTATCGGCGGTATTTGCAGCATTGGACCCCACAGTTATTAGCCAGTTGGCACAAGTCATCGCCGAAATGTCACAAAACGACAGATTCGAGTACATCAAATCGAAAATTATAGAGCATTTCGCAGATAGCGAGCAAAGGCGTCTACTATCAGAGCTGCCACTTGATGATAGGAAACCTTAGGAGCCGTTAGGGCTGGAAAACTATCGATGGCACTATCGATAATATCGATAGTTTTTGACTATCGAAAACATCGATGGGTTTGTAAGCACTATCGATAGTTTTCGCTCATACGTACATTATTCAGTAAGAGTAAAAGGCGGCGGTATCTGTTTCATCTTGTGAGTCGGAAAAGACATTTAGTAAAGCAGGGCAAATAGTCTCAGAGCACAGATGCTGCTTGAAGCCAAAAATCGTTGATAAACTTTTGTTCCTTAACAAAAATATGGACATAATTATTTTAGCAATTCTGATCTCATTTTCAATAAAAGTTGTTATGTTCGATTTTGGACTTTTTAATCAAAAATATCGATAGTACTATCGATAGTGTCGACATTTTCGATAGTATCGATACTATCGAAAATGTCGACACTATCGATAGTACTATCGATAGTGTCGACATTTTCGATAGTATCGATACTATCGAAAATGTCGACACTATCGATAGTACTATCGATAGTGTCGACATTTTCGATAGTATCGATACTATCGATTGTTGTGTCGAAACTATCGATAGCCACAACTGTCGATAGTTTTCCAGCTCTAGTAGCTGTACTTCGAATTAAAACGAGTTGCAAGTACTACCTTGGGAGAAGCTGCTCGCAAGGGACTTTGGACAAAGCGTCTACCAGAATTCGCACAACCGGTTATCGCCGCATCCTCGGGCACAGCATCAGAGTTCACAAATATAGCTGACTCAATCAGCGATGCTGTTAGTCCTCAAGTGGCGTAGGTGAGAAAGGAGGCATAAGTCAACTCCGTTCAGCTATAGAAGTCTTGTCCAATCGATTCGAAAGATTCAACTTGCGCTTTCGCTCGCATTCTCGCTTATGGTCTCGACCAACAACTACCACCTATCTTAATACGCACGCGCAAATCGTACACCTGAAGCTAGAGACAGAGGCGCATCATCCCCCAACTTAGAGTGCTGGTATCATCAGAAGTACGGCACTAATGCCCGCAAGTGCCGCGGCCCATGTCGACGCCGACATCAAGCAATTTAAGCGATAAAAGACAAGCAAAATTTATTGCAAAACCCCGTGGAAGAATTTACCGAAAATTTTGTCACAGAACACGTAGTTTTTCGCCTCCTGGTAAGAAATAAAACATCGAATACTATTTTCCTCATCGATACGGAAGCAGACGTGTCCATTCTCCCTCTCATAACGTTATCATATGACATTTGCCCATCCGTTGTGAAGTTGTATGCAGCAAACGGTGCTGCTATCAAGGAACTTGGGAAAAAACTCATTAAACTTGACCTTGGCTTCCGCGCGATTTTGTTTGGTCATTCCTGGTCGCAGACATAACCTACCTATTATTGGTGCAGATTTCATCAAATTTTATGAATTGCTTATCGATATGCGACGAAAAAAACTTATCGATAACTTGACATCTCTCGCTCCATCACTAGGAGAACCGATAAAAAGCACTGTAGAAACAGTTAAAATTTTTACAGTAGGACCATCGCAAAACAAAATGACGTCGACGGTGTTCCATCGCATCGAGACAACGGGCCAATCAGTATTTTCGAGACCACGACGTCTTTCACCCGAGAAACTGGAAGCAGCTAAAGCGGAATTTGATTTTTTGTTGAAAACTGGAATCTGTCGTCCATCTAGAAGCAACTGGTCGAGCCCGCTACATATGGTAAGAAAGAGCGATGGAACATGGAGACCGTGCGGTGACTACAGGGTGCTCAACGCGCGCACGCTTCCCGACCGATACCCGCTGCCGTATCTGACGGATTTTACAAATAATTTGCGAGGTAAGAAATTTTTTTCGAAAATAGACCTCCAAAAAGCATTTCACCAGGTGCAAATCCATCCCGATAACGTTGCACAAACGGCCATCACTACTCCTTCCGGATTATATGAATTCGAGTTTATGACCTTCGGTTTATGCAACGCTGCACAAACATTTCAGCGTCTTATAGACGAAGTCCTACGGGAACTTGATTTTGTATTTCCATACATTGACGACATTTGCGTACCATCCGACTCAATCGATCAACATCGGCAAAATCTGAGTTTAGTATTTTACCGCCTATGCGAAAATAATCTCTCTATTAACTTTTCACCATGTGAATTTGGTAAGGCGAAAATAAAATTTCTGGGCCATCTTGTTGATTCGCAAGGCATTAGACCCTTGCCAAAAAAAGTATCGTCATTACCAGACTTTCCCAAGTCGACAGTGTTTAAAAATTTTAAACGCTTCATAGCCGTGCTTAATTTCCACAGAAAATTTTTGCCACTAGAAGTCGACTGCCAAAGAGAACTACAAAAACTTATTACAGGCAATAAGAAGAACGATCTCACATTGCTTGCCTGGACACCGTAATCCGAATCCGCTTTCCAACGTTGCAAGGAAGCGCTTGTTAACGCCACCTTACTGTTTCATCCATCCACCAATGCCGAGTTATTTTTGCACATCGGTGTCGGTGCCGCCTTACACCAAATTGAAGACGGGAGATATCAGCCTCTTGCATTCTACTCAAAACAGTTGACGCCACCTCAGTGCAATTACTCCACGTACGATAGAGAACTGACAGCCATATACCAGGCAGTTGTACACTTCCGATCCATGATAGAGGGAAGAAAATGTCACATTCTAACCGATCATCGGCCGTTAACATTACATTGCGCAGTTTACGACTGATATTCGAATTATATCGGGCGAAGCCAACATCGCAGCAGACCTGTTTTCATGAATAGAGTCAGTTCATGACGTCATCGACTAAGGAGCATAGCAGTGGAACAGCGAACCGACGAGGAACTCTAATGTGTTTTGCAATCAGGTACAGATTCAAGAAACTCACTAATTCTTAAACCATTCGTGCTTCCAGAGACTGATGTTCAGCTGATTTGCGACACTACTACATCGCGTTTGAGCCCCTAAGTTCCGAAAAAATTCAGATCGCAAATACTCACGAAGATTCACGGCCTATCACATTCCGGCGCTCGCGGTACAACCAAATTAATAACTACTCGATTTGTGTGGAAAGGCGTTAAAAAAGATTCCACGAACATCGTACGATTTTCGCACATAAATATTGGTATCGTTGGTNACGGCCTATCACATTCCGGCGCTCGCGGTACAACCAAATTAATAACTACTCGATTTGTGTGGAAAGGCGTTAAAAAATATTCCACGAACATCGTACGATTTTCGCACATAAATATTGGTATCGTTGGTTCATTTCCACTATGCGAAGGACAGCGATATTGTCTTCCGGTAATAGATCGATACACCAGATGGCTGGAAGCTATTCCAATTCCGGATATGACTGCCGAAGTCATTGCCAGGGCTTTGGATTTCCAGATTTGGTGTACCAGAACGCATTACATCAGATCGAGGTAGATAATTCGAGTCATCCGTTTTCAAGGAACTAATTTCTAAAATTGGGGCCAACCACCTTCTTCCTTCTCCATATCATCCACAGTCCAATGGCATTACAGAACGTTGGCATAGAACACTCAAAGCTGCAATCCTTTGCCACAACCCCGAAAAATTGACATACTATCCGTCAATCTCGCTCGGTCCCAGAGTTACTTTTAAACGAGATATTGGGGCCTCACCAGCAGAGCTTGTCTGTGGAACTACATTAAGAATACCAGGTGAATTCTTTCAAATCAGCAAATCGCCTGAACAGACTAGCGAATCTGTTGCAAAGTTTCGCGAAGCCATGGAAAAATTACGACCAACTGAAACTGCCTACCACACGCCACCAACGACATTCGTTTCGCCTAAGCTACAAGCGTCAACGCACGTCTTCGCTAGATATTACTCCATTCATACGCTGTTACACGCAAACGTGCTAAGTATTTTACAGTCATCATCAAAGGACGCCCTTGTAATATTAACATCGACAGACTTAAACTTGCTTTTATAACAAACGACCTGGAAACATCAACTAACCGTGAAATAAATGAACCGGCGCAAGACACTGGCGACAGTATCCCGACGAAATCCACACGCAGTGGCCGCCAGGTTAACACCCCTCAACGATACAGGTAGCCTTCGTCTGGAGGCGGAGTACTGTGGAGCACCCTGTGCAAAAATTTTTACATTTATCACACTTTTACATTTATCACATTTTTGACATTCTCTTCTCGTAATGTACCTGTTTTTGTAAAATTGCTCTTAGTTGAGCTGAACATTTTATTCATTCGCTTTTGTGCTTGCAAGCCGTATATCACACGCTCATTTCTCTATTATAAAACTTAAGGACTAACCATTTGTACATGATGCAAATATTTGAAGATTCAATAAAAAATAACATATTTTTACCTTCTCTAGTATCGTGTATTTAATAGTGTTCGATTAGGTAAGAACACCACGTTACACAGTAGCGAAACCAATTAGCTACATATCTTTAAAAGAATTTTCTTTGGGAGGGGGCGGACTTTCCGGGAAATTTTGCCACTTATTCTTATTACTTTAAACGAGTAAGACGATCCAAAATAACTAACCTAGCGAATTTATGGCCTTAAAATTACCTATTTACTGAGAAGGAAATTCTCCCATTTGGAAACATTTTTATATCAATTTTAAAAGGTGTTGGTAGTCATTCGAAATTTTTTTATGTAAATAACATGTAAAAGAATTATTTTTCATTAAAAATGTTATACATTTTTAACCGTTTAAGAAGTTATAAAAAGGGATACAAGTTTTTTCTGGGCATATTCTTGTAATTTAAAAATTAATAGTCAAAACTTGTTAATATGTGGCGGTCTTATAATTATGCAACGCAGTGTACTATTAACTTGCTTGACTTGTGTTAAGAGGAACTTTGAATTGTTAATTTATTCCTTATTTATGTGTTAAAATAAATAAAATTTTTGATGTGTATACATTAGGGATGTTAATCCCGGGATCCCGGAATTTTTAAGTCCCGAAAATCCCGGGATTATTTGCCAAGAATACCGGGATTTTCAGGATTTGTAAATTGCAATGGTGGCAATAATAGAATGCCTTATGTTGACCAGTTTTCGCTATATTTCTTTTATTTATTTAATATATAATGTTTTTTTATACATCTCTAGCTAATTATAAATACACATAACACCGTGCGACAGGCAATTTTACACACAAAAAAATCAATATATTCGCGAAGCCATGGGCCAAATATATGCAGTAAAATTGCGTTTTTAGCTTATCTCTCTGACGTCAGGATTTTTTAAAAGGACTTTGAAAATTGAATAATGTGAGTAATTCAGGAAATGGTTAAAAAAATTTAGTGCAATGTACTTAGGAAAACAGTATGGGTATCAAGTTAAGGAGAAAATTCTATAGAGAAAGGACAGATAAAATTTTTATTTACCTTATGTATTGCAAATGTCCTTAAAAATATTTGCAATATTTATTTTGAAAAAATTATATGTTAAGAACTAATATGTATAAACTCGACAAAGTCCTCGAATATAGTCCTTCTAACTTTATTAGCTTACCAAAACAAAATTGATTAAAAGGACATTTCAAAACCTGTTCGTCCTTGTGAAGCCAAAAAATTTTAATTTTTTTTTAATCCTACAGAATTTTCTCTTTCATTTGGTACCCATTTTTATTCTACGTTGCACTGAATTTTTAAAATAATTTTTTAGAATTTATCTTGGAAATTATAAAGTTCTAATAATAAAACTTCTAAAACTAAAAACGCAGTGTTGCTAGTAGTGTAAATTGATTGCTTGGTGTGTTTTGAAATTGTTTTGTTTCAAACTGTTTCAATCTTTTTACTCACAATTTTTAGAAAAATGTAAGGTGCGCAATTTTGTAAGTATGGCCCATTAAATTAACGGAGGATAAAGTGCAAGTTTCAAGTGACTAAAAGTAACGTTGATTTTTTATAATTTTTTTGCTGGCGGAGTCACGCATTTTCTTCCATACAAAGTATGTTCGACAATTTGTTTATATGGAAGAAAATGCCCAGCATCGTGTAAAAAATTCCCAAAAGTCAACGATACTTTGTAACTGCATGAAACTGCATTTTATCCTATTTTAATTTAATGGGCTATAAAAGTGCGTACCTCAAATTCTTCTAAAAATACTGAGTAAAGAGTTTGAAATTTTGGCAAATTTTTTTTTCATTTATAGGTAGACTTTTATAAAAAAAATTTAAATATTAAAGAAAGAAAATAAATTGAGACTAAACTGGTTGAAAAAACGCGTTTCTTTTATTTCTGCCACTAGTATTATGATTTTCTTTCAGCCGCACAACACATATGTTGACTTAAGTTCTTTTTGCATCGAGCTTGTACACGATAAAGTATGTAAAGTAAAGATATGTACACGATAAAGTATTGTTAAATGCGTATAAATTTAATTACTATCTTTTGTTTTGTAACTAATGACATATTGTTCAACTTAAATAATAAAGTAGATTTCAAACCAATTTATTTTTTTATATGGTAGGACAGCTTCTCAAACTATATTGATGCAGTTTTTTCATGTTAAGTTGTTGGAAAATAATGAATATTTAAATCCCGGGATTGTATGAATGATGTCCCGAAAATCCCGGGATCGCAAAAATCCAAAAAATTAACATCCCTAGTATACATCTTTGGTTTCGGTAGGGTAAAATTTGCGAAGCTGTAACGCATAGCTCAGCAGAAAATTTCGAAAGGCTTAGCACAAAATTTGTATTTTCATTAGAGGCACCCTGTGTTTAATTGCTATTGCAAATGGTTGCATACTTTTAGACATATGTAGAGTAAGAGGAAATGCGGTACAAATTAAAATGCATGTATAATGCTGTGTGCCTATGTGCACACATACTTAAGTTTGCATGTACATACATACATATGCATGAACTCATTGTGACAGCATGGTTTTAGGCATAGGTTTAGTAGTCTTTTGATAAAAAAGCAAGGCGAATATTTTAAAAATACTGAAATCATTTTAACTGGGTCATTTGATAACTGATGAACATACATATATATATGTGGATATACATATGTATGGATGATATAATAGCCCTGATCCAATACTTTTCCAGTTAATAAATCCTATAAAAATGTCAAACAGCAAAATTATTGGGCGCGTTCATAAGTCGTAGCTGTTGGGTAACCGTTGGCTGTTTGTCTTAGAAACGCACAGTTGAGTAGTTACGCTCAGCCCAACAGTTGGCAACTTTCCACCATTTTTTCCAGCGGAAAATTTTTGCGCTACCTGAACTCAACGTGTTGGGCTTAGCCTAAACAGCTGATCGAAAAGACTTACGCCGCTTATATTAAATATAACGCTGATTTGTTAGGTGGCAGTTGCAAACGAATTTATTTTGTTTTATATTACTGACGTGATAAAGTAACTAAAATATTTTATAATAATACTACGTTTCTAAATATATGTTTTTAAGATGTTTGCTATATAATTTTACACTGTTTAATTCATTGTAACATTGAACGATTTTTTCAACACGGCGGCCGATCAGCGTTGAATTCTAAATAGTAAGGGCGCAACTATCTCTATTTGTTGCAATTTCATTTGTTTACATTTATCAGCTGTTCATTTGGCAGCATATTCATCAAGCCGTTTCTAAGACGTAATTGTTGGGTTCAACAGTTGCCAGCAGTTTCGTAGCAGATGAGCTAAACAGCTACGTCTTATGAACGCAACCATTTACTCTCTGAAGTCAGAGTAAAAAGTGAGTAATAACAAAAAGTACGGGAACAAAAAAAAACATCGGGTAACTTCTTGCAACTTTATTCTCTACACCACTCTCCAAAAATCGCTCTCATTTACAGGATTTTGGAGTACGGGATCATTTTTCTTGTAACTTCTTGCAAGTTCGTGTAAAACCTGTAAGTTTATTGAGTAAGAGGAAATGCTGAAGAAATTAATTTAGCTTCCCATTTTGCAAACAAAAGATGGTATGTTTTATGTATTCATGACTTTAACGAAAATCTAGCGGCAGATAAAGCCGAACCACAGATAATAGTCCTAACAGAAAAGCAAAATTTAGGAATATATACAAAAAGAAATGTTCAAACTACAGGCTCAAAATTGATGCTGTGTTTTCAATATATTTTAGAAGTATAATATTTTGTCAGTCATACCGATTTTATCATGTATTAAAAGAATTAAAAAAGAAAATGAATAAAAAAAACTAAATCAGCAAAATGATTAAATTTAAGTGAAATTAATGTTTAATTTCTAACCTAACCTAACTAACTAACTAGTAGATTATCCTCATTTTCGAGCTAAACTCCCTAATCGGTAATTAGAAAAAGAGATTAGCCATACAAAATTATAATTATAAAATAATCTCAGATTAAACCGATAACTTTTTGGTGTCCGACCTAGTTTTAGCGATTATAATTGCGAAAAAGAAGGGGAATGTTAAATGTAATAGTAAACAAAAATGTACTTTAGCAAGGAAGAGGTTTGTACAGGTATTTTTAATAAAGCTCCCTGATAAACAAAAAATTTTCAGGTAAAAGTGTCACCGTTTTTGAAATATTTACATTTTTTTTAATTCAAAAAAATCGTGTCTTTTAATGTATTTTCTTTAACTGCATCTACAAACCAGGCTATACTTAGTAAATTTTTATGTAAAATACTTCCAAATAGTTGCCTCTCCATTCTCAAATGCAATGTAGTTAAAATATATTAAGGAACCATCATAAAATTAGGACTATTTAAGGATTTTCAACTTTTAGATATTTGATTTATTTTGGAACGAATTTCCGTCATCCCTTGTCAAGTTTGGTTTGCAGACAAACCGGTTTCGGCATTGTGCCATCTTCAGTGTAATTTTTCGTTCTTGATATTGAGTTTTTGATATTTTCTTCCCCAACTTTGACTATCTCTGGTGAAAAAAAACTGTACTGAGCTATAACTTTACATAACATCAAAAAATTGCTCATTTAATAAATATTTCAGAAAGGTGCCACTCTTACTATTTCGAATAGAAAGAAGTTATAGCCGCTTTTGTGGGTAAAGGACTGAGATACTTCAAATAAATACATTAAAAAGCTTTACATTTTGATGCAACTTGTTACAATTTTCCAATTTTTTTTTAAACGTTTGAAATATTGACCTGTATGGTTTTTTTTAGATAACGAACCACATATACTTTCATAAAAAAATTAAAACTTTAAATAAACAAGCTGAAACTTGTTAAAATGTCCCTTCTCTATTTTTTGCCGATGCATTTATACTATTTTACATTTTTGGCTGACAAAATCGAAGACCTTGATCTCATACAACTGACTTTCTAATGAAATCAAATGAATTGAAATGCATTGGTTTTGTTGTTTAAAATAACTAACTTTGTTAGGGTAAGAACATAGTGGAGCGGCGAGCAAAGACCATCGAGCAAAGCGTCGATTTCAAACGCATATGTTTCAATGGGAAAGCGCATAGTAAAGAGCAAAGCGTACATACCGTTTGTAATTGAAGCTTTGCTCGATGCTAGCTCTACGCTTTGCTCGCCGCTCCACTATGTTTTGACCTTTATGTTTAATAAATCACACTGAAATGGCGTTTAAAGCTAGGCTTCATATTTTTTCTACTAACATTACCATGTTCAATATAATTAGTGGCGTAGTAAGGATCTCATTCTTTTCTCTTAAGATTATGCATCTCTTACCGATAGTGTCGACACTATCGAGTGGTGAGGCCCGGAGCTATCTAAAACATCGAATGGTCCAACTATCTATAGCTTTGCAGCTCTACTTTGGCCTCTCATTTTTGTCAGTTCACCCCATTGAAATGTATGTTTTTGTATATGTCATTTGAACAGTTGTGTATTTTCCTGTGCTTGACTGAATCGGATGTTTGTGCGTGATTTGCCTAATTATGTTTGTTCATACATATGTTTGACTGAGATGGATTTTTGTGAGTATTCGCGAATTGTATATGTTCTTGTGATTGGTTGAGATGTATTCGTGTGCACACTGTTATAAATATAAGGTGTTTGGTACAATTCCTACATGTATGTGTATTGTAAAGTTTAAAAGTTGGTCTTATTGCGCAACGAGAAATGAAATAAAGCGCAAATTTGCGTTGTAGCCGTTTGTGTTATTGTACCCCCTGACATCCCCTCCCCACCGTTATGTTTATTAGAGGTATACGCCGCCGAGCCACGCCGCCGCCGCCGCCGAGTTACGAAAATATCGGCGCGGCGGCGGCGTTCGACGCCCAAGGAATTTTGTACAAAATTTTCATGATGAATGCACATTGAAATACATCGCTTGAAGGGACTACTACTCCAGAATATATACCAATTTTTTTCAATACCACAACAATATTCCTTTTTTAAATATTACTACCACAGCAAGAAAGTTATCACACACCAAAAACTTTAACGATAATATCTCAGAAAGAAGCTTTAACAGAAGTGCCTTTATTGAATCTAATTCCTCAATTATTGGCGATAAAACAAAAATATATTGATATTCTTGTGTATTTTTTCTTTAACAAAGAGATGAATATTTTTTAAACAGATTTCGAATAAGTAAGTTATTTTATTCTAGGATTCCACAGACGTATACAAGTACTAGGTACCAGGAAGGTTTTGCTCCATCGCACCGCAAGGTTTTCTACACAGGGTTAAAGTTCCCCCTTCTTGGTGGAAATTCATTGTATTTTTCATTACCTTCGTTTATCCGTAGAAAAATTTGGCGCTTAATACTTTAGTGGAAATCTTAACCATCTATAAGCCATTTTTTAAACAGTGGGTCNACGCCCAAGGAATTTTGTACAAAATTTTCATGATGAATGCACATTGAAATACATCGCTTGAAGGGACTACTACTCCAGAATATATACCAATTTTTTTCAATACCACAACAATATTCCTTTTTTAAATATTACTACCACAGCAAGAAAGTTATCACACACCAAAAACTTTAACGATAATATCTCAGAAAGAAGCTTTAACAGAAGTGCCTTTATTGAATCTAATTCCTCAATTATTGGCGATAAAACAAAAATATATTGATATTCTTGTGTATTTTTTCTTTAACAAAGAGATGAATATTTTTTAAACAGATTTCGAATAAGTAAGTTATTTTATTCTAGGATTCCACAGACGTATACAAGTACTAGGTACCAGGAAGGTTTTGCTCCATCGCACCGCAAGGTTTTCTACAAAGTTCCCCCTTCTTGGTGGAAATTCATTGTATTTTTCATTACCTTCGTTTATCCGTAGAAAAATTTGGCGCTTAATACTTTAGTGGAAATCTTAACCATCTATAAGCCATTTTTTAAACAGTGGGTCCAAAAGGCCTGTTCTGCTGGGAGTTGATGTGTAAAACTGTTGGAAATAGTAGACCACCCTAGTTTTCAATCTATAACCCGCAAAAAATCGCAAGAACTTCGTAATTTAACATAACCGCAGATGCGATTATTACACAAACTTATTAATAGCGACATAGATTACTCCAATAACTTAACTTTTTAAATTTTTTTTATTTCAACAATTTTTATTGAGCTAGAGGCCGTTTTTAATGAAAAACTTATTGTGGAAAACAATAATTTGAAAAAATGGTAGAAGTGATAGCTATTTCGGAAATCGCCACATTTCCTCATCAGACTTCTTTCAGTACGATTCGAACCGACGATCACCACTGATTCAGCCAGTTGCCTACGCAATGTGCTAAGTTCGCCTTGTATATTATCGTTGCTTTTTCCCACTTTTTCACTTTGTTAAGCCAACACAGTCAAGCGCAGCTATTCCGCTGCAATTTACACTTGATCATGTGGTTGTTGGTTTTGTTGGTTTTTGTTAATAACTCTATTTTTTGAATGTTTAACTTTTAGGTGTGCTCGTCCTTAAGTTATTTGTTTTTGTTATTTTATTTTTTTATTTCTTTAAATTTAAATAGTACATACGGATCTATAGAAAACATAGAGAACCACGTATATATGTACATACATATATACCTCAGACCTTCTTCTGTTCGCCCATCCATCAAAATTTTAATGCAAGTAGGAAGTAACAGTATTTAAATTTAAAACTATTAAATGAAATAAATGGAGTTATAATCTGAATTGGCATGGCGAATGCCTAACGCTGACGAGATGACATGATTATTAGTAGCCTCATGGCTCTTTGGAATCTACCTTATGGGCAGTAGCGCCGGCGTTTCCAGACGCGCCGGCGTCGCCGCCGCCGCCGATTATTTTTGAAGTTGACCACGCCGCCGCCGCAAAGCCTGTCGGCGTAAACTTTTTCGTCATATCAGATCTGTACCGTCCTTTCGGTTTTACAAAATGAGGTATAAAANTATACATACATATGAATGCATTATACGGCAAAACTTTTTCTTCATATCAGATCTGTACCGTCCTTTCGGTTTTACAAAATGAGGTATAAAATTAAAGCGAACGGCCTGTGGATGTATAATAAGATCTTATTTTTTCAAAAAGAGTTGCCACTTGATATAAAAATTAAATTCAAATAATTTTTAAGTTGAATCCATTATTACATATTACTATTGGTCGAAATGCTCTTGAAAAGGCTTTATTTCTTAATTATATGTAGGAGGGTCGCCACCTCTTTCAGAAAGCAAGTTCGACTCAAATTAATGCCGATTTCGTTTCTACCGAAAAATGCAATCTTCTCTTTGCCCTCTACGTACAAATACTAAGAAGAGGGCGATGAGGAGGCAACATTTTTTGTAGAAACGAAATCGCCATAAGTCAAACAAATGAAATGTATATCCTGATATGGATGTCAGACGAAAGAGGTGTTGTATTGAAAATATTTTGCAGAGGATTTCCACCCTGTTACAAAGTTAAATTCTATATAAGTAAAAGGTTATATAAATTACTTCAATATGAATACAAATCAAATTTGCTTTGAAGAAACTTTATTTGCAAACTGCACCAGAAAATCTGAGTTTTGCTTTAATTCCAACAAAGGTTGGAAATAAAACAAATTTTGGCCTATTTCCCATTGCTTTTTTATACTATTTGTAACAAAAACAGTTTACTTACAGAAGGAAAAACGCTTTGTTTATTCCAAAAATACAATTAAACAAAAAATGTGTTATACGTAATTCATATGAACAAAAAATATTCAGAAATATTTGCCCTTCCTGTTTGCAGCATATAACACAGAGAATATTGTTTTGGGTTTTATCTTCAGTTAAAATTTCTGCATTATCAACACTTGCTTCACTAATATTTCCAATTAATAACAATAGATTGGCGCTTACTGATATCTTAATGTTTGGCCGAGTTTCCCCTCCACATTACTTGGACATTAACAGGTCTATTCTGCACGTTACCGAAATTTTTGTAACTGGAAAATTTTATTACCAAAAAATGTTACCACTTCTTGTCACCGCGATTCGAGGTACGTTAGTAATGCAGTTAAAATATTCAGCAATTCATGTACCCATGGAACAGAACGTTTCAGTCTGAAATAATTTGAAAGGCGATCAATGTTTGGCATTATCACGTATACTTGAATCGCAAATGACGTAGTGTATTTGACGCGCAGCCCATCTCCGCTGTGCTCCTCGCTATAAGCAATAAGTGATTCCTTCGGCAATAAGTTCTCGTCTTCCAACAAAAACTTCGGACCATTTTCCCACCATTCTTCCGGGTTATAATTGGCCGGAAATTTCGCTCTAGTGGCATCATCGGCTGGATTGAGAGGCCCAGGGCACCACCCCCAGTCTCCAATGTCGCTAGCTTCTAAAAGTTCTGCCACTCTGTTTACAACATATTGCTTATATCGTCGGTGATCTGCTCGAACCCATCGCATAACTGTATACGATTCGGCCCAGAAATAAAAGCGATTAATGGTTTTATTAAGATTTAATGCAATTGTTTCTTTCAACCGTAGCGCCATGACCACAGTTTGCAGCTCTATCTTCGGTATGGTATTGCCATAACAAATCTAACGATAACCCTACCGTCACTCACCACACACCAATAAGCCACAGCTGCCAACGCTTACTCACTTTCGTCAGAGAAAATGTGTAACTCTGCCGGAATACTTTCGAAGTCGCTCATGTAGAAACGCGGAATTCGAAATTGCTCGACCTTCGGCAATTCGTTAAACCACATTTTCCATTTTTGATAGATATCATTCGGCAATAGCTGGTCCCATTCGATACCAACTCTCCACGCTTCCTGCATTAACACTTTCGCGCTTACCATAAAGTCCACTAGAAAGCCGAATGGATCGAAGATCGACATGTTGAGGCTCAGCATCTCCCTTTTAGTTGGCCTCCTTGCATGCATATTAATTTCTTGTGGGATTTTATGTAGTAGTAAGATGTATACAAAAACATCTAGTTTTGACAGCCAGTGCATGCATAATATTCTATCCGCTTATTTCTAAATGCACACATCCCCTGCACTGCTTGCAGAGCTGCCACATGCTGTTTTTACTTTCTCCGACGTAGTCGTCCACATTCTGCCTTTCAGGGATGGCGTGCACGGGACGTGGGCGCACTGCTGAAAATTCCTTGGCATTAACGTTTTTCACGTACTGCGTTATCGTGGGTGAACAAGTAGCTNTTTGCACTGTGATCACTTTCATATGTTTACTACTGCACTGTATTTTGTCTTCGGCTTCGTCTTCATCTTCGTCTTCGGCTTCGCTTCCACTCTNGGCCATCTGGTAACTCTCTGGGAATCGTGGCACATTTACCTTCCCTAAAACACCACACTGAAAGCGGCCGCCTAATCGCTTTGTTTTAACTTCTAAAATCGCCAGCGCTCGCTCATTTGATTTAGGTTGCAAACAGAGTGGAAGCGAAGCCGAAGAAGGNATTATCTTTTTTGAATAAACTTTAATACGAAATGACTCGATATCAAAATACTTTTGCAGCATATAATGCATTTTGTACGAAACGCCTTCTGATGTTTGCAACTTTCTACATTGTAATGCACGAAGTGGTTGCAAAGAAGGCGTAGTGTAAATTGGCCAATAAATCACCCATCCCAACCTTGTTTTGGCTGCGATGGGCCCTACGCCCATAGCTTGGCGTGGAGTTTTTATTGGGACTGTCAAGAAGGAAAGATTGAATCTAAAAATATATGTACAAAAAATGTATATAAAGTAAAAAGGTTTAGGTCCTATTGTTCTTTAAAAAAGGGTTTGTTAGATATATTCTACTTTATAGAAAATACTAAAAACTTCCTAAATATGTAACATGTTATCTTTATATTGCCTCGTGTTTTTATTTTTGCGTGAATAGAAAATATTTAAGTCATACAATTAACGTCGAAAGCGAAAATAAAAAACTAAAATCTAGTACGGAAAATTTATTTTTGCTCCGGTTTTCGAAGCGATTTAATCTTGAATCGACTTTCAGTAGCCCGAATTATGTTCTCTACATTTTAACTGTTTTATAAAACTCAAACCGCAGTGTGGACAGTAATAGTTAATGATGTGGTTAAGTTCGATTTGAGATGGTTCACTTTTTGGTGGGGACATGGTATAAAGTAAATTATAATACATTTTCTTTAAAAATGTACGGTTTCGAAGATGTTTAACATTTAATGGTACAGGCACTTCTCTGATAAGGTTTGTGGGGTATTACGATTTAAGTATTGTAATAGGGCTCAGATAATAACTTTATTTCAAGATTAATATATGTATGTTACATTTGAACAGGTGTCAGGAATAGAATAAAATTATTCCCATTACAACGGAGTTACAGTTACTTCTTCTTCTGGGTTTATAGAGTTGTTGCCTTCCTGTCTCGGATCGTCGCCACCTGGGCTGAACTACACCCAGCGTCGGAGTCTGCTCGAGTGAAGGACATTACTATAAGGAATCTGTGTATTCTAGCAAATTTCTATGCCGGTCGCTACGTAGCGTGCCCTAATTGTTCTGAATGACATAAGGTCCCTTATATTTGGGAATAAGTTTCTTCTATTCCACAGTGGCGTCTAAATTCTTGATCACAACAAACTCACCAACCTCGAAATAATGGGCAGGTTTGTGAGTGTGGTCGAAATATCGTTTGTTCCTTTTCTGTGACGCCTGAATAGCTTTGTCCCCCTGCTTCTGGTTCTGGCTAGATCTACGGGTAGCTTCCTTGAAGATACTCGGTTAGTTCATCAACCACGTGTCCCCGTTGCTCCACACCTAACAATAATTTGCTTGGAGTCTGCTTAGTGCTACTGTGGACTGTGTTATTTATGGCAAACTCGACGTCAACAAGTCTGCTTTTCTAGTCCGTATGGTCAATAGGGTCAGTAAGTTTGGCCAACATACTCTTCAAGACGCTATTCATACGTTCCACCTGCCCATTTTCCTGCGGAGACGCTACAGTATTTAGAATGTAATATACATATACATATACATACAGACAGATCTCTCTCAGTTCTCTTCTAGGTGACAGGTAACAGGATCAGCGGAAATAAGGTCAATTGACTTTATTTCCCACCCTTGTGCGAAATTAAGTCAACTGACATTATTTCCTTTTCAAAAGCGAAATAAAGTCAACAAAAATTTGGAAATAAAGTATTGACGATATTTCCTCATTCAAATAGAAATAGCGTCAACAATGCTTAAAGTATGTCGATTCATAGAAAAAAATGTTTTTCTTACATTAAACACTGCCCCGTAAGTGCAAATCTGTTTTGTTTCCACAAAAATAAAGCGAACACTATTAAATTGAAGAAACAGTCCATGTCCAAAAACCCCGGAGGAACACTGAAAAAATTCTGTGTTTTAAATTAGCATATTTTGAACGAATTCGGAATGTCTAAGGTGGAAAAGAAACCAACCTTTCTATAAGGAAACAATTATAGAAATGGAGTTTTCTTACACTGTATTCATGTCTCCGCCAGCAATTTGTGACGACATCATTTAAAAGCAGCTAAGGAGAATGACGAAACTATTTATTAGATGGCACATTCAAGCCAATGCACAGTGGCCAATTTTTCGAAAAAGCTGGCCAAAAGTCGAAGCGTGGTACAATTGTAATCAAACCTTGTGTATTCGTCTTTGTTTTGGTTGCTGCATTTAAGTTTCACCATATAATTTCGAAATTCAAAATGGCGGATCCATAATGGCTGCGGTGTACGCTTAAAATAATCAGATTTTTAGCAAAACTAAGGTAGTTAAGTAAAAAAGGTCATATTTTCGGCGTTTTTGTTATACAATATGATGTAGCGGTTAGCAATATACGCCATCATTCCGCAGGGCCTGGGCTCAAGCCCAGTTTCCGACCAACATAAAAAAATAAGAAACAAACAAGTTTTTTGTAATAAAGTCGCCCTTTGGTAGGCAATGGCAAAAACCCGAGTGTATTCGGCGACGAAGAACAGCTTCTCATAAAAATAAAATCCCCGTTCGAATTCGGCGTAAGACTGTTGGTCCCTCCCCTTTGTGCGCCAACATTAAGGCGCAGGCCACAAATCGGAAGAGAAGCTCGGACAAACACTAACGAGGTTTTCATGTTTGTTTCTAAAAATCTTGATGTTCAAATTTACACGGGAACTGCGGGATTTTGAATGAATCAATAAACAAGACATACATATTTGTTGGTACAGGAATATATTTTTAAGATAACAATTTTATACACCGTCAGACTCGCAGTCATCTGAAGTCTCCAAGCTCGTATCTATATTTACTGATGGCAATTCCGCATCCGCATTTACAACAGTTGATAATAATTTAATGGCATCTGACGACAGTTTATGATTTTGTTTTGGTGGGTTTAAACGTAAACTTGAAATGACAGGGGCCGAGGGTACAAACAGCCCATATTTTTTAATATCCTTATTCCTTGACTCTTGGGTGTCTTCGGAAAGTGACCCAATTGGCAGGGGTGCGCATTCAATAATGAGAGGCCCATGGATGAGCACTCTAATATAGTAGT
>NW_016158976.1:70738-71368 GCF_001687245.7 Rhagoletis zephyria | reverse complement strand
CATTCAATAATGAGAGGCCCATGGATGAGCACTCTAGTATAGTAGTCATTTAAATTCTAAAAACATCCAGTCTTTAAAACAACAAAATCTTGACAGAAATATTTTTTTACATAAATTAAATCTTTTAAACATAAAAAATTAAGAATCGCGTATAAAAACTGATGTCCAAACTACAGTGGCGGCTTGTGGCAGGTGGTTTTAACCAAGGTGGATGGGAAAAACTTCAATATATATGAAAAAGAAAATTAGACCGCCCATCTCGACCACTCTCGTAACTGTTTTCCTAATCCATCATAATGAGTAAACAAAAAAAAAATCAAACCGTGAATATCTTACGTCAGTTTTTAGATGGCGTGACAATGGAAAACCATGTTTTACATACTCTAGATTACAATGTCCATGAGCGGATGCTTGAAAACTGTTATTTTTTAAAGATAATACCACGATTTTAACGACGACGGTAAGTCTAATTTACGAAAAGTTTAGAGCGAATTGATAGCAACAGTCAATTCAATCTCCTGTAACACTAAATTCCATAAGAGAATCGACTTGTTGTCTCATAACGATACGCAGTAGAGCCCTCCTAACAATATAAGATGGTTATGCATACGAATGCACACATTTTTTTTT
>NW_016158976.1:57677-70710 GCF_001687245.7 Rhagoletis zephyria | reverse complement strand
TGACGACAGTTTATGATTTTGTTTTGGTGGGTTTAAACGTAAACTTGAAATGACAGGGGCCGAGGGTACAAACAGCCCATATTTTTTAATATCCTTATTCCTTGACTCTTGGGTGTCTTCGGAAAGTGACCCAATTGGCAGGGGTGCGCATTCAATAATGAGAGGCCCATGGATGAGCACTCTAGTATAGTAGTCATTTAAATTCTAAAAACATCCAGTCTTTAAAACAACAAAATCTTGACAGAAATATTTTTTTACATAAATTAAATCTTTTAAACATAAAAAATTAAGAATCGCGTATAAAAACTGATGTCCAAACTACAGTGGCGGCTTGTGGCAGATGGTTTTAACCAAGGTGGATGGGAAAAACTTCAATATATATGAAAAAGAATATTAGACCGTCGACCACTCTCGTAACTGTTTTCCTAATCCATCATAATGAGTAAACAAAAAAAAAAATCAAACCGTGAATATCTTACGTCAGTTTTTAGATGGCGTGACAATGGAAAACCATGTTTTACATACTCTAGATTACAATGTCCATGAGCGGATGCTTGAAAACTGTTATTTTTTAAAGATAATACCACGATTTTAACGACGACGGTAAGTCTAATTTACGAAAAGTTTAGAGCGAATTGATAGCAACAGTCAATTCAATCTCCTGTAACACTAAATTCCATAAGAGAATCGACTTGTTGTCTCATAACGATACGCAGTAGAGCCCTCCTAACAATATAAGATGGTTATGCATACGAATGCACACATTTTTTTTTTGGACTTTTGGCCAGGGTTTTCCAAAAATTGGCCACATTGCAATGAGCCAAAATGCGGGTATAAACAATTATTGATTATTTACTATCGGAGCCGAGATCATGTAAGTCAATTGACTGGTTTTTACAAATTTTTGAAACACAAATTATATGCTTTTTTTACTGCAGACAAGTTGTTGCCAAAACACAGCAGAAATCTTCCAATAACTTACAAATATAAAAATGTGAAATATCGAGGGCTTAAATTCATTAATACCCTTATCTGAAATTAGCACAAAAACTAATTTGTGATTTTATAAACCATCTGGCGGCGTAGCGTGACGTGACCCATCGGTCGCGCGCGGTGTGGCGCGCGGACGCGGGCCGCCACGAAGCTAAGCAAATTTAATGTTTGAAATGGCAATAATGTCAATGGATTTTATTTCGCTTTTGAAAAGGTAATAATGTCAATTGACATTATTTCGCACCAGGTAGGGGAAAAAAGTCAATTGACCTTATTTCCGTTGATTTTATTACCAGTCGCCGTATTCTATACAGTGTTGACAAGTTTTGAATTTGAAACCACACCAAAACCCAAGAAAAATCGCATTTTTTCTCGAAAAAAGCACAACATTTTTTATTGGAGGATTTAATGGATTTTGTATCCTTACAGACTNACACACCAAAACCCAAGAAAAATCGCGTTTTTTCTCGAAAAAATCACAACATTTTTTATTGGAGGATTTAATGGATTTTGTATCCTTACAGACTTTTATTGTAGGCATGACGATTCAAATTAATAAAAATTAATGTCTCTTGCTCGGCGGTCTATTTATTCTGTTTTCTATAAATTCAAATATTTTCGTCCAAGCGACGCGACGTAAACATTTTTGTTCTTATTTTCTAACTTGCAGCTGTGTCAAGCATTGCCGGTTAGCTTAGATTTGCGCCGTTTAAATATTAATTTTTCTTCGTTTTGTTTATTTTTTTCTGCAATTCCTATCAAACGAAAGTAACAACAAAAAATTAAGTTTCACGAACTATGGGGAACGTAAACAACTTTTCTTTCCGACCGATTCACACCTGAAACATAACAAAATTTGATTTCCTCTTTAAAGTGTCTTATTTGAGCGCATCCACCGGCGCATAGTGGAAAAAAATCTTTTTGTGTAAAAAAAAGCTGCCTACTCGACTATTCCTTTTTAAAAGGGTTCGTTATTCATTTTACTGTTAGAGGATGCTGCTGCTTTTTTTATATTCGTAAAAACTATAAAAAATTCAGCCCAAACTAGAGGTCTAAAGATCGATTCCTGGCTCCAGCAACATGGACATTTTTGCAGGCAATGGCAAATTACCGTATGTAATTCTGGCACGATAGAAAGTCCTGCCACATATTTTTTTGACAAACATATGCTCTTTCACTTATGATTGTCATTGTACCATGATTTTCTTTCCATTTTTGTAAAGTTCCTTACGAAACTTCCAATTGCTCTATATTTAACTTCCATTTTTGTTTCAGATATACAGTTTTGGTGTCTTCACACTAAAAAAAAGCACCAAGCACCAAACCCAAAAATTTTCCCGTTTTGAATTAAGAAAAGCACTAAATATAGTGCGCAAATCACTATGCTGGCAACAGTGATTCTATCGGTCTGGGTTCTATATAATGCTGTCTGCAAAACTTTCTAAATTTAACTCATGTGAAACAAGACCCTCTGTCAGTGATAATTCTTCGAGCGGCTGTAATCTTTGAAGTAATTTCGCAACACACACACGGTCTCTTTTGTACTATAACAAACTTGGTAAATGAATCTATGACCACTATAAATATGCCAATTCTTTGATCTGACTGTTTCCAGGGGACCAAAATGATCGATTTGTACAGTATCCCATGGTCCAGGTTTCTTTTGAATACAAAACAAATGACTTTCATTGCTTCCAGACTGGCCTGAATAATAAATACACTTTAAACGATTAGCTAGGAAACTCTTAATCTTTTTCCTCAATCCCGGAAACCAATAGTGCTTCCTTATCTGGACGTAGCACAGCTAAATTACCATAAGTCTCGTGCACTAGTCGAACCACATTACTTTTCATCTCTCTAGTTACGTAGAGCTGTCGTCTACCATTCTGCACGTGGAACGCCAGTCCATTTCCATATCAAATCCAGACACCTCAGTCTCTTCCAACTTCTTTTTTAACTCTTTAATTTCCGGATCTCTCATCTTAGCTATTTGAATGTTCACGTCTACTTCATTTTCTTGCACTGTACCTACACACGTTCACCTGCTTAGTGCGTCCATATATGCCATTTGCTCTCGTGCCCGATGTTTAATTTTAAAATCAAATTCTGCCAAGGCTAGGGACCACCGAGCAATCCGTGGATTTATTTGTTACTTACTCTGGTTCAACACCAATGAATTGTAGTCCGTTACAATGGTATACGGGATTCCATGAACAAATACTATAAATCGCTCCAGAGCCCTAGCTATTGCCAACGTTTCCAGCTCGAAGCTCTGATAACGTGTCTCGGCTTCTGTGGTGTTCCTGGAAACGTATTCTATTGGATGGAACTTATGGTCCGCCATAGCCATGCGCACTGGCGTCTGTATGCAGCTCGGCTGAGTGGTTTAACTTTTCCCGAAAAATTTGGTACGAATCTCCTAAAATATCAAAATATCCCCAGACTTGTACTTGTACTTGTTTAGCCGTCTGTGGTTCACTTTAGGATTTCATGGGTTCTACTTACCTTTGGCTGGGTCGCATTCCTTTACTAATGACCCTATAGCCTAAATGCTCCAGCTCTTGATACACAAATTTGCATTTCTCAAAATTCACTTTCAAACCTGCCTCTGCGAGTAGCCGTAACACTCGCCCTATTACTTCGCTATGCTCTTTAATGGTGCCTGTGGCCCCTAGAATGTCATCTAAGTAAACCACCTCTTCGCCGCGGCTAATCAACGGCTTCAGCACTTGGTTTACCAATCTTTGGAAAACAGCGGGGCTGCCCCATCGGTGTAGCAAAAGCTGTCAACGGTATTGAGTCTACATGTATTGGTATCTGCTTATACCCATTTCGCAAGTCCAACGTACTAAAGTGACTTTTCCCTGCCAGGTACGTTAAACAATCTTCAATAAATGGTAAATGAAGCCGTTCTTTGTAGTTATTTTATTTAGTGCTCGAGAGTCTACACACATGCGCAATTTCCCGTCCCTTTTCCTAAATAGAACTATCGGCGACGCATACGAGGACTCACTGGTCTTGTAATCCCTTGCAACAATAAACTGTCAATTATTTCGGGTACTTCCTTCTCTTCTCTTTAAATAATCTGATAAATGATAATCTTCGCGGAACGCTATACACAGGAGTGTCACTTTTCAGCGAAATCTTTATAAAGTAACTATTCAACATTTTACCTTCCGCTGCTTCTGTACATTCTTTAAGAATTACCCTTTCCAGAACGCCAGCTCTTTTCCACTTTCATCAAGCAGATTTTCTTCGTTTGTGCAGCCCTTACAAAAGCCGTATCGGATCCTTTTGAAATTTTAAAAAAGTTAAGGGCACTGAAAATGTTATTTGGATCTTCATTCGTAGCTATTTTATTGCGCAACAGAAGCCATTCATTTTTTGTTGTACTTTACTTTAGTTATTTTAAACTAATTAATGTCCATTCGGGTCGGCAAAAATCCTCTTAGCTATATCCTCCCTGCGGGTGCCGACCGGGCAATGGGCGTCGCTGCTGTCTCCGCGATGGCTTAGCACCTAGGCTAGTACCTAGAGCGGGTCTTGGCGGTGCGAGCAGGCGGTGTCTAGCGAAGGCAGGAGTATGCATCCATCCTTCTCTTCCTAGTGCTATGCTCTGCTCTGCTTTACATATGAAACTGGGGGAGGGGGATGTATGCCTACTTCTGCCATTGCAAACGAGGTACCTGGCGGTAGGTATAAAACGCTAGGGGNTTACATATGAAACTGGGGGAGGGGGATGTATGCCTATTTCTGCCATTGCAAACGAGGTACCTGGCGGTAGGTATAAAACGCTAGGGGTCATGGAGGCTAGAAAAGAGGAAGAACGGGCTGGGATATCGGCCCAAACGTCGGTGGGAGAAGTGGCTACTACCACCGGCGGGCACAGAGAGAGAGCGGTTCACAGCGGTTGTAGTGCTACCGCCAAACCGACGCTGCAGCGCATGGGTGCCACAGTCTACGAAGACTCGGACCCCGAAATCGTTAACACCCAAGAGGAAGAAGCCTTGCTACACTTTCCGGGGGATGCCAAAGGTGCTTGTTCGGCATCAAAGAAAAGGCCTAGGGCCAAACCCAGTAAGGAAGGCGTACTACGCGGCAAGGTCACGATCCACTGCCACAGATCCGGGACTCGCAAACCGGACCGTGGAAGGAATCGTGGCTAAAAGGCAGCGGTCTGCTGAAAAGGAGACAGCAAGGCCGGCCAAGATATCGAAGCGCAGAGACGACGCTGCAAAGCCTAACGTCAAGCTCGATCAAGAGAAAGCGACAGCAACGGCCAGTGAGATAGCCAAGAGACATCTAATCGTGGCACTCATAGACCGTAGCAATCCGCTGGGACAAATTCNACATCGAAAGCGACAGCAACGGCCAGTGAGATAGCCAAGATACATCTAATCGTGGCACTCATAGACCGTAGCAATCCGCTGGGACAAATTCTCAGGAGCGCTGGGGAGCAGTGGAGTTAAAGTTGCTGGATGCGCTCGTCGAGAAAACCAACTTTCGATGGTGCGGGATGGCTAAACGGGGTAAAAATACTAAAATGCATGGACGATCCAACTCTACTATGGGTAAAGAAAGCTATTGCGACGCTTCAAGACCTGTGGGAGGGCGCCGTCTTGGAGGTTGTGGACCGCAGCTGCATACCGTCCATACCGAAAACGAAGGTGCTCATACCCCGCACGGTAAAACTGGAGAATGCGCTGCGGCTTTTGCAGAGACAGAATCCAGACGTGCCGACGTGAGATTGGAGGGTGTTAAAGGTCACCAACTCCGGTAAGGAGGATGGCAGCTAAAACTACATCTTCTGAATAAATAAGCCGGCCGAAGACATATTGTACGCTAGGTTCGGGAAGATGGCGTGGGGCGTAGGTAGCAAAGTCGCCTCTGCCTAGCTCCTCCTCAATTTAGAGAGGATCGGCTACGATGCGGCGTTAGTCCAGGAGCCATGGATAGCATCGGGAAACGTGGTATCTGGACTAAAGTCACAAACATACTATACGCACATCCCGAGTGCAACAAATAGGGTAAGAACAGCTATACTGATTAAGAAAAGTATACACTCTTATATTGATCTTAATTTCTCTTCAGATGACCTGACGGTGGTAGCTGTGAAGGATGGCAAGGATGACACAATACTCCTTGCATCTTGTCACATGGCTCACGACGAGGAGGCGCCACCAAACGGGCTCCGGAGGTTGGTGGCAGAGGCCGAGAAGGCGAAACGTCCACTCGTCATAGGCGCGGATGCTAATGCGCACAATACGGTATGGGGGAGTGGAGATACAAACAAAAGGGGTGAGTCTTTACTAAACTTTATCTTAACAAGTTATTTAGATATAGCCAACCGGGATGAGGAAGCAACTTATATTGGCCCTACCTCTGAATTGGAGAAACTTACCAACACTCTAAACAACGCTTATCGCATCGCATGCCCTCCGTTACATGCAAGGCGAGATTCAAAGCCACCTTGGTGGAACAGGGTTTCGGAGCACTCAGAAGAAATGTCAGAGAACTCTTCAAACTGGCCCAGATAGCCGATGACGAGTTCTGCTGGATGGAATACAAAGATATACTTAAGGAATACAAGGATGAGATTCGCAAATGCAAGTGGGAGTCGTGGAAGAGCTTCTGCGGTGAATTAGAAAAAACAACCTAGGTAGCCAGACTAAGGAAATTGCTATCCAAGAACCCGACTACTCCAAGGTTGCTACGTAAAAAATGTGGAGAGTGGACTGGAAGCAGTGAGGACTCACTGGAAGTTCTAGTCAACACACATTTTTCGGGGTATACAGAGAGCATAGATCTACAATTATTAGGAGATAGCATGGAAAATGTCCCCCCGGACATCATAATGGAAGAAAAAATAGGTGGGCTATCGATGGCTTTGAACCGTTTGAGTCCACAGGCACAAACGGTATCTTTCCAGCAGCGTTGCCGCCAATCATTTTTAGTGGTAGCCAAATTCCTTTAAAAAAAGGGCTAAAAAAGAGCTAAAAAAAAGTCGTTGTGGCTAAAAATGGTAGCTAAAATTTTTTACTTACATATACATTTATAAGTATACACGCAAACATTTTCAATAAGAATTGGCATAGAAAAAAGGTGAACTATGAAAAAAAAAGCTAATATTTTATCCAACCAAAAACCTTTTTGTATAAAAGGCGAAATATACGACACCAGTTTGCTGGCTTCATCAAGTGATTGTACCGTCAGGCTCGAGCATATAACTTACCAGCATGCTGGTACAATATTTGTTTCTTTACAAATGAGGTCGAAGAAAGGTGGAAATGATTAGAGCCGAAATTACATAATTTTTCTACCATTTTGTTAAACATTGTTTGTTTTTTTTATCACAACTGCAATATCGGGAACTTATGGCGTTTTGTTTTCTCGCAAAAAAATTTCACCTTCCTATGTGGCAACATTATCAGAGTGCAACATTTTAAAGAAAGAGCACGCAATATGCATGTGAAGATGCTGAGAAAAGAACACGAAAACTTGACAGCTCTGGCGCAGGGCAGAATAAATGCAACATTATTTCGAGAAAAGAAAACGCTATTAATCTCCCACAAACACTGCTTTGACTCATATAGTGCAAGAAATTTCCTCCAAAATACTTTTTAGAAAATTTAGCTAATTTCACCACCCACGACACCAACATGCTGGTACAATCATAAAATTTTCGAATAGTTTTTGAAGTCGCACCAGCAGCTGGTACAATCACATCACAAGAACACACACGGTCAATCGACTTCATGGGCCATTTAACAAGTTAAGTATATTAAGGGCCTTAAACTTATCTATTTTAAACTATAGTTAAATCGTTAATAGATAAGTTAACAGCCCTAAAACTTTTGCGGTATGTATGTATAAAAACGTAAGGAATATACAATACATATATGTATATATNAGATCAAATTAAGTATATACAACTTTTTCATGCCAAGTATGAATAAATTCTCCAAAGAGCTAAAAAAAAGGGCTGGGGCAATTTTAAATTTATGTGGCCAAAAGAATTATGTGGTAGCTAAATCTAGCCACCAAAGTGTTAAAACGGCAACACTGCTTTCCAGCCATGATGCAAAAAATTTCCGCAGTGCTGGCACCATACTTGAAAATAATATACGAGGGATGTTTAAGGTTAAACTATGTGAATGTCCTGTGGAGAGAGGCGAGGGTCGTATTCATACCGAAGGCGGACAAAGGAAATCCCCTCTATTCGAAAGAATACAGACCAATTAGTCTAACCTCATTCCTTCTAAAGACGCTCGAAAAGATTCTGGACGCATACATTACGGATAAGCTGCCGTCGGCCAGCATATCAAAGGGGCAGNATACATTAAGGATAAGTTGCCGTCGGCCAGCATATCAAAGGCACAGCATGCTTACACGAAGGGTAGATCCACTGAGACTGCACTTCACTCACTAATCACGGTAATAGAATATGCCCTAGGGATCTTCCTGGACATAAGTGGGGCATTTAATAATGTCTCCTATGAGGCAATAGTGGGAGGTCTAGAAGCAGCTCAGGTAGAGTCTGCCATCCTACTATAGATAAAAAGCCTGCTGAGCTGCAGAAAGATTAACGCGGAGTGGAACGAAGCCAAACTGCTCAGATTAGCGCGTAGAGGAACTCCTCAGGGTGGCGTTCTGTCACCACTCCTGTGGCCACTCGTAGCGAATGAGCTTCTGGGGGAAATTCGAAGAGAACGCACCCAGACTAATTGCCTATGCGGACGACATAGCTATAGTTGTTACGGGGAGATTCCTAGACACCATCAGTAACGTAATGGAAAGCGCTCTAAGTGTCGTACATCGATGGGCGACAACAGCAAACTTAGAGGGAAATGCTGACAAAACGGATGCGGTACTGTGCACAAGAAGGTATAAATGCCCGCGTGGAAACCCCCGAGGCTCAACGGGGAGGAGCTATCAATCAAGGATCACACCAAGTACCTGGGAGTAATATTGGACAGCAAACTGATGTGGAAGCTAAATGTAGAGAAGGCCAGTGGTGCCCTTTACGCATGTACAAAGATGCTGGGTACTACATGGGGCCTATCCCCTAGCCTCATGCATTGGAGTTACACAGCGGTAGTAAGGCCGATATTGCTCTACGGCGCTCTGGTATGGTGGACCGCTGCCAACAAAATCTCGTATAGAAAACCATTTGAGCGAGTACAGCGGCTAGCTGCACTGTGCATAACAGGTGCGCTAAAGACCACTCCAACGGCGGCACTTGAAAGGCTACTTGACCTACCGCTAATCGACATCGCAGTGGATAGCACTGCATCGAAATACGCCATGAGATTGATGACCTTAGGTGAATTCTCCGCTAGAACCTTCGGGCACAGCTCGTTATGCAGGGGGATGGAGGACAAAATTGACCACAAACCCCCACGCTTCATCTGAGAAAGAAGGTTTAAAGCTACGTTTAAGGAGGGCGGATGGCGCATGATCAGGCGACCCGCCAGCGGAACCTATAACATCTATACGGATGGATAAAAAAATGGCTGATGGAGTGGGCGCCGGAGTCTATTGCGCCGAGCTAGACCTCAGGCAACCCTCCAAGCTTCCAGAGTACTGCAGTATCTTGCAGGCGGAAGTCTTCGCTATAGGGGAAGCTGCTGAGATTGCTAACAACGCAGGAAACTATATAAAAAATATCGGTACATACGTCGATAGCCAGGCGGCGATTAAGGCTATAATCTCACATCGTATTTCGTCAGAAAATGTTCTTAGAAGCAGGGAAGCAGTAGACAGGGTGGCCGAGGGTAGACGGCTGCATATATACTGGGTTCCAGGCCACAAGGGCATTTTAGGCAACGAAATAGCTGATAAAATTCCCAAAAGTACCATCCGTCTTGCTAGCGAACCAGTACAGGAAATACAAAAGTCGCTAAAAACGATCTATAATGAAATTTCCGAAAGAGGTGAGTGCCGTATCCGGGTGAGATGGAACGCTTTAGCGACATGCAAAACCACCAAGATCATATGCAATAACAGCAAAGTAAACACCCATTTCTTGCTTACACGGTCACGCAGGGATTGCAGGACAGTTGTTGGCCTAATGACGGGCCACAACCTACTGGCATCCCATGCATGCAGAATGGGCATTAGGAACAATGACGCATGCAGGAAGTGCAGGAAGGAAGGCATGAGCGAGACGTTAGAACACCTCCTCTGTATCTGTCCAGCCTTAGCTAGTACTCGTCTTACATATCTCGGAGCTTTGCAGTTCAAAGGACTAGCGTAGGCTTCAAAACTGGATATTAAGGCTCTCTTGAACTTCGCAAAAAGCGTTGACGTCCTATACGACGACTACTTTAGATCGCAGTAACACGGACCTCCATCTGGCACTACAAAGGACCAATGGGTCTATGTAAGGCGCATCAGCCAGCCAGAGTAACCTAACCTAATGTCCATTCGGCTCAAAATGTCCCGCCCGAATAACCAAGGTTAACTTCACTTTCTCGAAATAAAACTTTACATTTAATCGTATTATTTCCAACGCCTCTATATATGGTTGCTTGATGTTTATTAAAAAAGCCAGAAAGCACACAGGACTTCCGCACAAAGTAACCGGACTGCCGGTATAAAAGGGAACATAACAACAGGTTGGTTCAGTGCACTTATCATGTAAATAAAAGGCAACACTCACCCAATTTTTTGGAGTAAGTTCCTCCACTACCCTACCTACTAGACGATCTTCCGCGTTTACTTCCGTTGCTTCTATTTCTTTCACGTCCGCTGCCACTCCCCTGGTATTTTTAGGGCACTCGAATCGAATGTGCCATACCTTGTTGCACGCAAAGCAAGCGTTTGGATAGTGTATGAGTGCCGTACGCCCTTTGGAAATGCCAGTACGCAAAGCAGTTGAAGTAGCGGACGTTCTCTTGCTTACCTGCACCGCCCTGGACGCTACCAACTGCTGCTGCTTCCTTTTGTTTGCCGCCGGTGGCTGTATTAGGGAATTGCGGCTTGATTCGCTTTTTCTTATCATAACGCTACATGAGTACTTTGAGTTCAGCTAAACTGGGGTCACTGTAAAGCATCGATACTTGCGATGAGTTGTCCTGGAGACCATCGATTATTATATAGATTAATTTCAACTTTGGAATGTTGGAGCGACTGGCAGTAAGCTGCATTTCGATAATGTATTATCGGGGCGTTTCGTTCGACCTCATCGGGCGTGCTCTCAATTGCGCGAACACATCCTGCGTAGAAAATTCTCTTTCGAACTCTTGCAATAATGCCGCTTTATGCTCCCCATACGTTCGCACTGTTATGATGGATGCAAAATGTTTTACTTGTCCAGCCACCAAGTGGCGCGTCGCCACTAGCATATCGCGCTCAGCATAATGGTACGCCTCGAAGACGTTTCCGAGGCCCCTGGCCCACTTGCGTCCGTCCTGTAGCTCCGACCCATCGAACTTGACGACCACACCATCCAGAATGGTCAGGTCTAATCGTTTTTCATTGACCCTAGCTCCTGTTGCAATATTTACATTTCCCGCCCTAATTAATAGCTGCTCCAGAAGCTGGGGGCACATTGTTGTTGCCTGTGATGCACCCACTTGTTGTTGAGCTGCTGCAAAATATTCAGACACTGCTGTGGTACTGCTGACTGCTGTGGTGCGTCTGCCTGCTGCACTGCTTCTGGCTGCTGTAAAGCGTCCGAAGGATGCTGCTGAGGTAGGCTTCCGCATTATGCCCTTTCGTAGAGTGCTCGGAATTGCACCAAGGTGGCTTCATTATTAAAAGCCACTCCTGCATCTGCAAGTGCAGCCATAATTTGGTTTCGCACCTGCTGATAACTTTATTTCACATGTGAACACGTGGCACGAATATAATAAAATTATTTCCATTACAACGCAGACAGTTGAGCTGTTATTTTTCGATCACCATTATTTCGAGGAGACCGGGGTTGCCACCCGAACCGGGGTTGCCACTTGTTCTGCCTCGCATTAGATGTACTACAGGGTTTTGTATTTTTTTTTAAGTTTATTGTTTGTTAAATCGTGGGAAATTTGGATTTTTATTGACGAATATTGTAAGTAAAAGTCACTGATTGATTGATATTAAAAAAACTTTTTTTCTATATTATTTAGATAAAAATCAAAAATTTATTTCGATATGTAAAATAAAAATCAGAAATAATCGTTATTTAAGGAGTAATTAAATAAAAATCAAAAAATAATTTTTAAAGAGCGATTTTCATAATAAAAGTTGTAACTGTTACGGTCCCTGAGTAAAACTTTTTCAGGATGTCTCTCTTGAAAAGTTTGTTTCGGATCAAAGCATGCCCTTTTTCAAATATTTGTAGGTCAAAACTGATCGTAGTTAACGACATGGCTGAAAGTGGCCAATTGAAGACTTTAATGGGACAAAATATGAGGAGAAAAAAGACGGGAAGGCATGTTCCGATTGGGCTCAAACTTTCACAATTGACTTTTTACACTAAATGACACATTTCTAGAAGTGAGCACTTACAAATTTCAGGAAAAATTCCGCCCATATACACTAAAACCACCCTAATGTATACATATATTTTTCAAGTTTTCAAGACTGCGTTTAAGTGATGTATTTATATGTAAACATACTTGTATGCTATGTCGTACGCATATGTTTACAAATCTAATTTCTGAGTACCTAGTACTCACGCCTTTTTGTCATTAGAGGCACCCTGTGTTTAATTGCTATTGCAAATGTTTGCATACATTTAGGCATATTCAGAGTAAGAGGCAAGGCGTCACAATTGAATATTACTTTCAAGTATGCAAACTACGCTCATGCATACTGCTGTGTACTTACCTATGTGCACACATACTTAAGTTTGCATGTATGTACCCCTGTAGTTCTGCTGGAGTTTTGCTGGTGACTGGTGCTGGTGATTCTATACATCACTGATTGTCAGGAAATCCGTTATGGAAGGTTATGCGACGCCCGTATTGAAATTATCACATACTAGCGATCCTATGCATTACTGGCCGTTAGGCAATGCGCTAACGATTAGAAATCGCCACTTTTGCACCAGGTA
>NW_016158976.1:50652-55956 GCF_001687245.7 Rhagoletis zephyria | reverse complement strand
TATTACTAAAAATCTTATTTATGATCCGATTTGGCAAATGTTTTAAATATGTATGCAATACTATTGCAAAAACGTGCTGCCAAGTGGTGCTGAAGTCGAGCTATTACTAAAAATAGCCAAGTGAGAAAAGGGGCCGTGAAGGTCAGATTAAATCGACCTGTTGCACCATTGAGTATATCGACGGTCCTGCGTTGCAATTGGCCCAATGGATGTGATTTTCCAATATTATTATGCGTTCAAACTTTTAAGGTACAGAACAATGATTCGCACCCATTTTGAAATTGGCACCTACTATTACTGTAAAGCTTCTAGGACATTCACTATAGAACCGGGTTGCCGCCAGGGAGTGAAGAGGAAAAAATTTAATTTCGCTTTGCGAATAACCGTGCTATGAAATGCCGCACAACTGGAGAATTTCAAGAACGGATATAACACTTTCCTTAGGTTATTTAAAGCGGAAAATTACCACCAAACCTTAATCTTAGCAGACAAATGTGCCAATGAAAATCGTAAACGTGAATTGTTGGTGAAAATGTTGGACCAAAAAGTTTCAATAAAATATATAAAAATTTTGGGCGGGACGAAGTTCGCCGGGTCTGCTAGTATTGTTATAACTTTAGAACTACTTGTTGTCTAAACCTGAAACTTTCCCAAAAATATCCGTATATATTTGTCTTTAATGCTGCGTTAAAACAAAACAAAAATTGTAAACTTCATAACTCAACTTTTGCATTTGTAAAAATCACCTCCTTAATTTTTATAAAACTTTTAAAATATCCGTAATTTTGTTTTAAATAAATATTAAGAAGTGCAGTTAGACTTATCTTCTTTAGAATAGTATCTTGTTTATTGTGCACAAATTGCAAATCAATCGATACACAAAATTTCGCAAAAATTTACCGCAGTGAAAAATCCGATTTTGTGGCTTTTTTTTGGTTAAAATTAACTGTAAATGTATTTTCGAATAAGCTATCGATTACAATTGGTTTGAAATCGCTTCACTTCATTTCAATTTTATGTTTTTTTACGCTGCTTGTTGTTTCCGCTGCTTATTGTTTTCGCTGTTGTTGTCGCCCAATTTTGCGAGAAAAGAATAACGCATTGCGCAACCTTTTTTATATAAACCTTGACTAGGACCCGTCTGGGTACCACTAACGGTTTCCTTGACCCGTCAGTTGTGAGTACTGGTCACCAGTATGCATGAGCGGCCGACATGGCATTAAAAATACAGTTTGCTTATATTAAAAATACGTAGGCATAACCGTATAACAGATATTGCAGTTTGTTGAAAGTTCTTTGAACAATAAACTCTAGTTCTTGTATAGGGTCGCAGTATTTTGTGTTAGAATCGTCGCAAATGCATGCAAACAACAATCTAAGAAAAACACACCCCTTTTATCTTTGGGGACTTTTTGTAAATTTTCTACACAAAATGTGGCAAGCGCGTGCAAAAATTACGAAGAAAAACAATGCACAGCCGAGCATGATGCTACCTTGGTGAAATCTGCAAGCAGACTGAATTGAAATTCGCTGCTTTGCTTCTGTGTGCGTATACGAACCACGATTGAGAGAATACAAAGGTTGCGCCGATCTCGGACCGCTATTAGTATCTTGTTTATTGTGCACAAATTGCAAATCAATCGATACACAAAATTTCGCAAAAATTTACCGCAGTGAAAAATCCGATTTTGTGGCTTTTTTTTGGTTAAAATTAACTGTAAATGTATTTTCGAATAAGCTATCGATTACAATTGGTTTGAAATCGCTTCACTTCATTTCAATTTTATGTTTTTTTACGCTGCTTGTTGTTTCCGCTGCTTATTGTTTTCGCTGTTGTTGTCGCCCAATTTTGCGAGAAAAGAATAACGCATTGCGCAACCTTTTTTATATAAACCTTGACTAGGACCCGTCTGGGTACCACTAACGGTTTCCTTGACCCGTCAGTTGTGAGTACTGGTCACCAGTATGCATGAGCGGCCGACATGGCATTAAAAATACAGTTTGCTTATATTAAAAATACGTAGGCATAACCGTATAACAGATATTGCGTTTGTTGAAAGTTCTTTGAACAATAAACTCTAGTTCTTGTATAGGGTCGCAGTATTTTGTGTTAGAATCGTCGCAAATGCATGCAAACAACAATCTAAGAAAAACACACCCCTTTTATCTTTGGGGACTTTTTGTAAATTTTCTACACAAAATGTGGCAAGCGCGTGCAAAAATTACGAAGAAAAACAATGCACAGCCGAGCATGATCGCTACCTTGGTGAAATCTGCAAGCAGACTGAATTGAAATTCGCTGCTTTGCTTCTGTGTGCGTATACGAACCACGATTGAGAAAATACAAAGGTTGCGCCGATCTCGGACCGCTATTCCTCTTTAACGAATTTGACAGAATCGTTGTTTGCATGACGTCACACTGTGCAACTTGTTTACGTTTTCCTTGCAACATTTTTTCTTCTTCTTCCATTCTTGCTCACGTTTTGGCATTTCTCTCTCGCAATTGCACCAGTGTGACGTCACACAAAAGTTATTCTCAAAAATCCTCTCTGATCGGCGCAATCTTGTATTCTATCATTCTTGTATACGAACTGCGACGCTGGCGAGCAAAAAGTGCCCACTTCTGATGTACATACATATGTATGAACTCATCTGTTGCAAGTGGTTTGGATATTCGTAGCATTGTTTTAGGCATATGTTTAGTAGTCTTGCTAAAAAGGAAGGCGAAAATTTTCAAAATCATTTTAACTGGGTCCGTTCATAACTAATGAACATACATAATCTAATATGTATATTTATATATACATATTTATATATGGATGATATAAAGTTTAAAAAATACTGAAATCATTTTAAATGGGTCCATTAATAACTAATGAACATACATGTTCATATATGTATATGTATATGTATATAGACATATGTATGGATGATATAATAGCTCTGGGCCCAACTGCACCAACGACTTATCACTTTACAACTTTTGGATAAGCCTTCTTATTGAAAAAAAAGTTGATAAGTGTTGCACTTTTTACTTATCATAAAAAACTTTTCAACTTATTAAAAAATAATAACTGACAAGTTCTTTGGATAAGTCGATTTGATAACCATTGCACATCCATTTTCTTTTGCTTTTCAAATAGAGAACTTTTCCAATAATGTGCTTAGCTAAAATGATTCCGTTTCTCAATGGAAGTCGAAAGCTTAGCAAACCCATGTGCGATTTGATAAACATTTTCAATTTATAATTTTTTTACTATGTGGCGCGCACAAAGCAAATCCAATAAATTGGCTCCCTTAAAAATTATTAAGGAAAAAAGTAAGTCCGTCTTGACTATCATATGTATGTTTATATAAATAACTATGATTTTTCTACATTTAAGGATTATTTATTTGGATCTCTCCAAAATAATTTAGTAACGAAAACACAAAAACCACATTGCATTAATTTCCGTACCGGTTAACAAATTGGTACTCAGTAGCCTTTAGGGGCGTCTATATTTATTATAGTTCCATCAATGCACCCTGCGACTTAAGGAAATCCACCTATGTTGAAAATTTGTGAGCAATATTTTTCGTAAATTCCGGCCACAAATAGTTTCATCCGTCAGTTTGTTTATTAAGGCATTTGCCACTCGATGGATTACTGTACATACCGCTAATATGTGAACTCCATGCATTTGACCAATTCCATGATATTGGCTACCATTATCTAATTAGTGCAGTGTCGATAATAATTGCTGTAGCGGACTTAAGCCATTATTACGCTCACTGTTATATTGTAGGTCCGCTCCAATTTTTAATAAAATGTCTTCAATTTGGCTACGAGATAGAAGCAGTTTTTTACTAACATCAATATCTAAACTGTAGCTGATGTTTTATTCTATGACACGCCTTTTATTATTTGCGGATTTTCCTCCTCTAATAAATTTAATAGTTCGAATCGAAGCATTTTTTGTGTCAATATTTTATCGAATCACGTGTTAGAGCTTAATTTTTAGATTGTTAAGGTGTGATTGTATTAGTCTTTTACAATAAATATATATATAAATTCATTCAGACTGAATAAATGTAACTTATCACTTGTATGATAGGTAAATTTAGTTTTAGCCAAATAATGCTAAAGTTAGCAAAATGAAAGATGATAAGTGATAAATAAAAATTTTTGGTGCAACGAAATGCTAATAAATTTTGATAATTTGCAAACTTATCTCTTATCCTCTAAAGCCTTTCCGCTAAGCATTTCAAATTTTGGTGCAACTTTTATCTATGATTTTGAGTGATATTTTACATGATAAGGAAAAGTCACTCAAATGAGTGTTGATAAGTAAAATATCACTCAAAATCATAGATAAGCGTTGCACCAAAATTTGTAATGCTTAGCGAAAAGGCTTTAGCGGATAAGTGATAAGTTATGCAAATTATCAAAATTTATTAGCATTTCGTTGCACCAAAAATTTTTATATATCACTTATCATCTTTCATTTTGCTAACTTTAGCATTATTTTGCTGAAAGTAATTTTACCTAACATACAAGTGATAAGTTACATTTATTCAGTCTGAATGAATTTATTTATTTATTTATTGTAAAAGGATAATACAACTATACCTTAACAATCTAAAACTAAAGCTCTAACACGTGATTCGATAAAATATTGACACAAAAAATGCTTCGATTCGAACTATTAAATTTATTAGGCACTCCGCACATTAAGCTCCTAATTATAGTAGTGTAATCGTTTCGGCATACTAAGGTATAAAGCTTTTATGCCGAACACATATATTTCAATGAAGCTCTGTACATTACGATTCAAAATCTTGTTTTCGCCTAATCATAAAAGCTTCATGGAATCGAAGCGTCCAACATTTAAGGCGCTTGTAGTTTTGAAATCATCATTTGCTTACTTTTTTGTGTTGGAGATAAAATTTATTTGTCAGTTCAATAGAAAGTTATTGAAAATGAATGATTTCGTGCTAAAATTCGTGCAAATTGTATTAAACCACAAGCGTTTATGCAATATTTCGGAGCAGAAATATTTGCGGAAGTGCGTAGTTGCGAAAGAACGGCCAGAAAATGTGTTATGTGAAGAAAGTGTTTATTAGCTGGTGACTTATGCACGGCGTGCAAGTGTACAGAAGTCGAGTCGTCATGCATTCGTTTCGGTATGACGAAACGATTACTCTACTTTGATTAGGCGCGTAATGTGCCGAGTGCCTTAGAGGAGGAAAATCTGCTAATAATAAAAGGCGTGTCATAAAAGAAAAAATCAGCTACAGTATAGATTTTGATGTAGTAGAAAAATT
>NW_016158976.1:40644-50627 GCF_001687245.7 Rhagoletis zephyria | reverse complement strand
CCTCTTTTAACGAATTTGACAGAATCGTTGTTTGCATGACGTCACACTTGTGCAACTTGTTTACGTTTTCCTTGCAACATTTTTTCTTCTTCTTCCATTCTTGCTCACGTTTTGGCATTTCTCTCTCGCAATTGCACCAGTGTGACGTCACACAAAAGTTATTCTCAAAAATCCTCTCTGATCGGCGCAATCTTGTATTCTATCATTCTTGTATACGAACTGCGACGCTGGCGAGCAAAAAGTGCCCACTTCTGATGTACATACATATGTATGAACTCATCTGTTGCAAGTGGTTTGGATATTCGTAGCATTGTTTTAGGCATATGTTTAGTAGTCTTGCTAAAAAGGAAGGCGAAAATTTTCAAAATCATTTTAACTGGGTCCGTTCATAACTAATGAACATACATAATCTAATATGTATATTTATATATACATATTTATATATGGATGATATAAAGTTTAAAAAATACTGAAATCATTTTAAATGGGTCCATTAATAACTAATGAACATACATGTTCATATATGTATATGTATATGTATATAGACATATGTATGGATGATATAATAGCTCTGGGCCCAACTGCACCAACGACTTATCACTTTACAACTTTTGGATAAGTCGGCTATCTCGTAGCCAAATTGAAGAAATTTTATTAAAAATTGGAGCGGACCTACAATATAACAGTGGGTGTAATAATGGCTTAAGTCCGCTACAGCAATTATTATTGACTCTGCACTAATTAGGTAATGGTAGCCAACATCATGGAATTGGTCAAATGCATGGGGTTCACAAATTAGCGGTATGTACAATAATCCATCGAGTGGCAAATGCCCTGATAAACAAATTGATGGATGAAACTATTTGTTGGCGGGAATTTACGAAAAATATTGCCACAAAATTTTTCAACATTGGTGAATTTCCTTAAGACGCGGGGAGCATTGATGGAACTATGATTTGTTAACCGGTACGGAAATCATATAATTAATGCAATGTGGTTTTTGTGTTTTTGTTACTGAGTTATTTTGGAAAGATCCAAATAAATAATCCTTAATTTAGAAAAATTTTGTTATTTATGTAAACATACATAGTCAATACGGACTTACTTTTTTCCTTAATAATTTTTAAGACAGCTAATATATTGGCTGTGCTTTGTGCTCGCGACATAGTAAGAAAAAAAAAGATAAATTGAAAATGTTTATCAAATCACACATGAGTTTGCAAAGCTTTCGTTTTTCATTGAGAAACGGTAATCATTTTAGCTAAGCACATTATTGGAAAAGTTCTCTATTTGAAAAGCAAAAGAAATTGGCTGTGCAATGGTTATCAAATCGACTTATCCAAAAAACATGTCAGTTATTCATTTTTTTTTAAATTGATAAGTTTTTTATGATAAGTAAAGTGCAACACTTATCAACTTTACTTTTCAATAAAAAGGCTTATCCAAAAGTTGTAAAGTGATAAATGATAAGTCATTGGTGCAATTGGGCCCTGATCTAACACTTTTCGTGCTTAATCCTGTAAAAAGTCCAAACAGCAAAATCACTCTCTGAAGTGAGAGTAAAAAGTGAGTAACAGCAAAAACTACAGGACAAGAAACGCATAGGGTAAAATCTTGCAACTTCATTCTTTACACAACTCTCCAAAAATCGCTCTCATTTACATGATTTTGGAGTACGGGATCTATTTTGCTGTAACGTCCTGCAGGTTCGTGTAAAACCCTATAGGTTTATTCAGTACTGGATCAGAGCTAATACAAGATTGCACAAAGAAAACACGAGAGAGAGAAATGCCGCACAAATGAATTTGGCTTCAAATTTTGCAAACAAAAGATGGTATCTAATAATTTTCACAAATGTGACTTGTACATAGCTCGAGTTGCGCAATGATTTTAGTGGTTTCGGCGCCCTATAAGTTTGTTTATCGTTATACAAATAAGCGACAGTAAAGAAAAGTACACTGAAATCATGTAANTAGTGACTTGTACATAGCTCGAGTTGCGCAATGATTTTAGTGGTTTCGGCGCCCTATAAGTTTGTTCTTCGTTATACAAATAAGCGACAGTAAAGAAAAGTACACTGAAATCATGTAATTAAAAGTGATTAAAACGAACATATTTAAACCACCAAAAGACCTTTCTGGGGGTTTCGGGCATGAATCTTTAGATTATTTCTCACCAAAAAGCGTTTATTTTTACCAAAAACACCGCGGCTGCTGGGTACAATATGGGGCAAATAAACACGAAGAAAAATTGTTTAGAATCATTTTTGAGAAATATTGTTTGCACTTTTTGGAATTTCGAAAGGCTAAGCATGTGTATTGCAGAAGAAAATTTTTATTTTCATTATAGGCACCATGTGTTTAATTGCTATTGCAAATGGTTGCATACATTTAGGCATTTGCAGAGCAAGAGGAAATGCAGTACAAATTATTATTATTTCCGATTAAGCAAATTCCGCTCAAGCATACAGCCCGGCTAACCAAAATGATCCTAAAAGACTTTTTTTTAGCTATAAACATTCTTATGCCGGAGCTTTTCCCTCAGAAATGAGATCTTTTTGGAGCCCTAAATGAGCGATTTTTCGTTCTACGTGGACACGCTGAATTGAGTCTAAAAAATGACTCCGAAAAGATTCCAAATCCGATGAATTCGGTGCATTTTATGACTCTTTTTCAGTGAATTTCGGAGCACCTCCTGAGTCATATTTGAACGTCTTTAAACTATCTGTGTATCTATGTGCACACATACTTAAGTTTGCATGTACATACATACAAATACATGAACTCATTTGTGGCAAGTGGTTTTGATATTCGTAGCATGGTTTTAGGCATAGGTTTAGTAGTCTTTTGATAAAAAAGCAAGGCGAAAATTTTAAAAATACTGAAATCATTTTAACTGGGTCCTTTGATAACTGATGAACATACATACATATATATATACATATGTATGGATGACAAAATAGCTCTGATCCAATACTTTTCGTATGAAATCCTGTAAAAATGTCAAACAGAAAAATTACTCTCAGAGTAAAAAGTGAGTAATAGCAAAAAGTATGGGAATAAAAAAAGCATCGGGTAAAATCTTGCAACTTTATTCTCTACACCACTCTCTAAAAATCGCTCTCATTTCCAGGATTTTGGAGTAAGGGATCATTTTTCTTGTAACTTCCTGCAAGTTCGTGTAGAAACCTGTAAGTTTATTGAGTAAAAGGAAATGCCGAAGAAATGAATTTAGCTTCCCATTAGTTTGGGTATACCTCATTAATTCGCCATCTTCTCGCTGGACTCAATGTTGCAAAGTTTTTCCGAGGATATTAGACGAGTTTTACTATTGTGAATAGTTGAAATGTGAACTGTCAATAACTGTAAATAAAAATGGCAACGGAGGCCAAATCGTAAGTAATTAATTGTGGATTTTTAAATATTTATTACTACAAACTAATAAAATTGTTTTGCAGAAAACGGAAGATATGGACGGTAGTAGAAATCAAGGGATTGCTGAAATGCTACTTGGCAAGAAAGGAGGAGTTCCTTCATGCGAGAAAAAAGCGAAATGCTTATGCCACGTCTTGGAAGACATGGTGGCCACGGTTGCCGTTTTGGTCCAAATGGACCAAATTTGGTCAATTTTTTTCGTTTGGTTCATTGGTCCAATGCTTTTTCAAATGGTCCATTTCACAATGCTTTGGTTAGGTTATTATCACCCTTTCATTTCATGCAATAGCTTTTAATTTTTTCTATTTAATTGATGAATTTTGACAACACCTGATAAAAGTTTGAATAAGCCACTGATCTTCAAATAGGACATCGCTAATCATCTGTCAAAACACGCTTAAAAAAATTCCGCGGTTTCTTGCTAATTTCAATTTAATATCAATTTAAATGTTCCTTCCAATTCATGTATTTATGACGAATTTCCACTAGGCATTGAAATAACAAAAAAATGTAAGCCATTTAAAAAAATGCTATGTGGAAATGAACTTAATGATTATTTTTTTAATGTAATGACACGATTATTTGTTAATGCGTCGGGCATCATTTGCCATTTTCCCATTTTATGCCTAGTGGAAATCCAGCATTAGTTTTGAAACTAAGTAAGCCATTTGCAATCGTTTGCTGCGAATGCCGCATTATACTAAAGCCAGCCTTTCGACATAAGCTACTGTTCCATACGAACACAGATATGTATGTATATTCAGTTTATCCTTGTTACTTTAATATTTAATATACGATAAATTTGACAAGGGATGCCGGAAATTCGTTCCAAAATACATCATACACCCACCCTGTCGGAAACAACAACAACCATAAAGGAAATATTTATGCCAGATACTATTAAATTGGATTACAAAAATACAAAATCTGGGTTAAATTTCTAAATTGAATCTTCTATAATCGATATCCGGAATCCGGCCGTATATTAGCCAGTATCCGGCCGGATAACCGGATAACCAAAAAACGGCCGGATAGGCCGGATTCCGGATATCTACCGGATACCCGGCACATCCCTAATAAACAGTGTATTGCTATGAATATTATACCAAAGTATGCACAAATGAAACCGAAATCAAAAACACCAGCGGGTCAGAAAATTATTAGGGGAGCCGAGAACAACTACAACCAATGTGAATTAAAAAACTTGCACGCCAAAAGGGAGCATACAAATGCGGAGCTATTGGCTATCCACCTACAGTTAGCGGAGCATCTGCCAATCCAAACCTTGATGGAAATAATAGAGAAAATAAAAGCCGATAATAAAAAGCTCATGAAGAAGAAATATGAAAGTTTGAACAAGAAACTAGNATGTATTGCTATGAATATTATACCAAAGTATGCACAAATGAAACCGAAATCAAAAACAGCAGCGGGTCAGAAAATTATTAGGGGAGCCGAGAACAACTACAACCAATGTGAATTAAAAAACTTGCACGCCAAAAGGGAGCATACAAATGCGGAGCTATTGGCTATCCACCTACAGTTAGCGGAGCATCTGCCAATCCAAACCTTGATGGAAATAATAGAGAAAATAAAAGCCGATAATAAAAAACTCATGAAGAAGAAATATGAAAGTTTGAACAAGAAACTAGATAACTTGAGGACGAAGCAAAGCAACAACAAAATCATGAAAAATGCAGAACCGAAATTCCATTCCCGATTTGTAAACTTGACGGAGGTTTACATCAATGAGCAAGAAGCATAACTATTAAAAAAAAAGGCCTCAAACACAACATTGATAGACACAACCGAAAGAGGGAACTTGAACAAACCATCGTGGATACTGAAGTTATCATATCACGGCTTCCAACTGAANGGACGAAGCAAAGCAACAACAAAATCATGAAAAATGCAGAACCGAAATTCCATTCCCGATTTGTAAACTTGACGGAGGTTTACATCAATGAGCAAGAAGCATAACTATTAAAAAAAAAGGCCTCAAACACAACATTGATAGACACAACCGAAAGAGGGAACTTGAACAAACCATCGTGGATACTGAAGTTATCATATCACGGCTTCCAACTGAAGAGCAGGAGCACGCCAGACACATATGTCGGCACATAATTGAAAAAGACATAAAGACCAAGAAAACTAGGAAGCAGAAGGACNAGAAATATGAAAGTTTGAACAAGAAACTAGATAACTTGAGGACGAAGCAAAGCAACAACAAAATCATGAAAAATGCAGAACCGAAATTCCATTCCCGAGGGAACTTTAACAAACCATCGTGGATACTGAAGTTATCATATCACGGCTTCCAACTGAAGAGCAGGAGCACGCCAGACACATATGTCGGCACATAATTGAAAAAGACATAAAGACCAAGAAAACTAGGAAGCAGAAGGACTAAAACCAAACCATAAAAGGGCTCAAAGAAAAGTTAAGGGCAAACAATGTTATAACCACAAAAGCGGACAACGGCAATAGCACCGTATTAATCGATAAAAAAGATTACATAGAGAAAACTGAAAAATTAATTACTCAAATAGGGTGCAATAAATTGGGAAAAGATCCCACTGAAGAATACCAAGCAGCAATAAAGAATACCATAAAGAAAAGCACAACCATAATAAAGGATAATCTACCATATAGACTAACACTTATGAACCCGAGTGTCCCTCCGTTGATTGCCTTGCCAAAGACACACAAACCAGGCACCCCGATGAGACCTATCATTAATTACAAGTCTGCTCCCGGATACAGACTCTCCAAGCACCTAAAGACGCTGCTGAAGGATAGTCTGGATCTACGCAATAAATATACTATTACAAATACAACGGAACTAATCGAGAAGATGAAATCGTTGAAGATCAACGAAAACACTAAATTCGTATCATTCGACATCAAGGACCTTTATCCATCGATACCAACAATAGAAACCATAAAGACCGTACAAGAAATACTGATGGAAAAAACTAAAAGAGAAGCTGCTCAGGAAATAATAAACGCGTTGAAGGTTACATTAAAACAAAACTACTTCCGGTTCAATAATAAGATATATAAACAGATTAACGGGTTAGGAATGGGCAATCCGACGTCAGCAATACTCATGGAAGTATTCATGCAAACACTGGAGGAGAAATACATGAAAAACCTGTCGACCAACCTAGGAGTAAAATTCTACGCGAGATATGTCGATGATGTAATATGTCTAATAGAGGGAAACAAAGAGAAACAGATACTAGACTATCTCAACAAACAACACCAGAATATAAANGCTATCTCAGAAAACAACACCGGAATATAAAATTCACCATGGAAGCGGAAGAGGAAAGAAAGATTAACTATCTGGATTTAACAATTACAATAAACGATACCACGAACAAGATAAAGTACGAAATATACAGAAAACCAACAGCCACAGATACAATAATACCCAATAGCTCAAACCACCCACAGCAACACAAAAATGCAGCACTTAGACAACTAATAACGAGGCTTGAAAGGACCCCTCTAACTGAAGACGACTACAAGAAGGAACTGGATACAATATATGCCATTGCGGAAAATAACGGATATAGGAGAGGCCTGGTGGAGAAGTTAAGAAAGGACACAAAATCGAAAAAGACTAGCAAAGAGGAAAACAATAAAAAAACTTGGGCAGCTCTAACTTACACAGGAAAGACATCTTACAAAAACTTTCCAAATTCTTTCATAAGTACGACATTCAAACATCATTTAAAACAAGGGATAGTGGGAAGTATATTGAAAGAGAAAATAAGCGAGGAAGACCCGCTAGATAAACAGGGTGTTTACAAGTTAACCTGTGAGTGCCGACACAGTTACATAGGACAAACNTCTTTCATAAGTACGACATTCAGACATCATTTAAAACAAGGAACACAGTGGGAAATATATTGAAAGAGAAAATAAGCGAGGAAGACCCGCTAGATAAACAGGGTGTTTACAAGTTAACCTACGAGTGCCGACACAACTACATAGGACAAACAGGGCGAAATATAAGAACAAGGTATCGAGAACACATAAGGGATTATAATAAGAAAAAACGAAAACCAGAGGCTGCAATAGAATCGAACTTCGCGAATCACATGATCAAAAATAAATGCACACCAATGAAGATTGGACAAACAACAGAACTTCTCCGTGTACAACATAAAGGACACAGATTGAATATACCTATTGAGCACCGCAAACACTGCAAAACTAAAAAGACGTACCTAACAAAAGAAAGAGGTAGTTAATAAGGAGTATAAATACGAGCAACCAACAAAAATTATGCAGGACGAAAAATGACACTGAAGATGGCACAACGCCGAAACCGGTTTGTCTGCAAACCAAATTTGAAAAGGGATGACGGAAATTCGTTCCAAAATACATAGTTTGCCGTATGTTTGAAGTGCAATTTTCGATTGTACAAATGTAAACAAAAAAAATAATCTAGGATCCATCGACGGCCCCAGTAGCCTTATAAGGAAAGATGCGCACTCTGTTGTCTGCATACAACTGTGCAAAAGACAACGCAAGCAGAACCAGTGCTGCACCCTGAATTGCTCCGTACACGGATGAGATGGAGGAGATTTTCGGAAACAGTGCGCTGCTTTCCAATAACCACACGCTTAATGTGAGTCGTTTCCGAGCACAAGCACTTGGAACGCCACCACCACCTCAACTAGCAGATTCCACACAACCAGCACCACCCCCACGTCCGACAGAACTTTCACAGCTAGCAAGATCCCCACAACCATCACTACCTCACCCTCCAACAGAATTATCACAGCCCGCACTACCCCACTGTCCAAAAGCATCTTCACAGCCAACACTGCCCCACCGTCCAACAGCACTTTCACAGGCATCAAGATCCCCACAACCAGCACTACCCCACCGTCCAACAGCACAGCCATTAAGATCCCTCCTGCTAGCACCAGTCCCAAGTCCATCAGCATCAGCACACCTGTATGGGGATGACACAGAACTACGTCCGCAACCAATATCCCCACAACCGGCTGTATCGCCGTCCCCACCTACATCCCTACATCCCGAATCATCTCAACAACCAGCATCCCAAGAAGAAGAAGAATCGCCTCAACCGGTAACATCAAAACGCCGCAGGAAAACAGCTCGAGAGAGATATTACGAGGGAAAACTTAAATTAAAAGAAAGGAAGTTAGAGGAGAAGAAAAGATTTCACGCCGTAAGCGTTTTCCACAACTATTCGAGTAGAAGAGTGTAATTTGTTGAAGTTTCTTTGCGATTCACTCAAATTGCCGTAGTCCTTAAATGGTGGTACCAACCAAATTGTAGCGTGGTAAGCCGAATCACCCAAAATGTAGGAGTCGTTCGGAAATAAACTTTCAGGTTCAGATTGGGCTGTAGCAAAAAGATTTGACCTACGAAGAACTCTACTGTCATGAAGTGAACCAGGCTCACCACAAGCTACATCGGTGAATCTTTTATCCGCATCCACTACTGCTTGAAGAACTAGGCTATAGGTGTGCTTTCTATCAAAGTAATTTTCTTTATTTTCTTCTGGAGTTTTAATACGAATGTGAGTGCAGTCTATGGCACCGATTACTCCCGGAAAATCACTCTTTGCCTCAAATTTTCGCATTGCATCCTCTGCTGCAGTACCTTGCGGCCACTTTATATATTCGTGGCCAATTGTTATAAGCCAACCTGACACACTTTTAACAACAGCCCAAGCCAAGTCCAAACAAATTTGCAAGCTGTCGAAGTGTGACGGTATTGCTTATATACCATACTAGCCGACCCGGCGAACTCCGTCCCGCCCATAATTAGATTTTTAATTTAATCTTTTTGGTCCAACATTTTCTCAAACAGTCCACGATTTCCATTGGCAAATTCATCGGCTAAGATTATGGTTTGATGGTCGTTTGCCGCCTTAAATAAACTAACGAAAGTGTGATGTCCATGAAGAAGGTCCCCGGCGGCAACAATGATCCGGATCTATAGTGACTTTGCCCTAGGAACTTTATCTTATAGTTGGTGGCAATTTCAAAATGGATGCATATAGACTGAGATGAAATACCTTAAAAGCCAGTTTCACAAAAGCAATTAAAGTGAAAAATTATTTTTTTCTGTCAGGTTCTATGTTAAATTCAATTAAAAAAATAAATCTTCATTAAATTAATAGTGGTTTGAGATTTACCACTGCACAAATCAACCCTGGTATGTCCGAATGAAGCTTTAACGCATAATAATATTGGCAAATCACATCCATTAGGCCAATCGTAATACACGTAGGGATGCAAATTTTGGGGAGTAACATCGATGTTTCGATGCATCGGAAAAATGAACATCGATGCTAAAATACATCGCCAGAAAAACATCGATATATCGAAATCTGTTAGGAAAATTTAATACTTTTCAATTCCAACTCTCTGTAATTCAATGGGCCTAAAGTTCCAAGGCCCAATTTCGATGAAATATCAACGGGATCCCGGTCCTTTTTTAATGACTAAGTATGCATTTTTAATATCGAAAAATAAGAGTAAACTCAGAATTTCT
>NW_016158976.1:19076-36984 GCF_001687245.7 Rhagoletis zephyria | reverse complement strand
TGTTAGGAAAATTTAATACTTTTCAATTCCAACTCTCTGTAATTCAATTATTGCCTTTATTTATTTACCATTCCTTCCCAATAAATGGAACAGAAATGCATGCCGTCGTAAGTTCGCTGGGCCTAAAGTTCCAAGGCCCAATTTCGTTGAATTATCAACGGGATCCCGGTCCTTTTTTAATGACCAAGTATGCATTTTTAATATCCAAAAATAAGAGTAAACTCAGAATTTCTAAATGTTCCTTTTAAAAGAATAAATATTAAAATTCATGGCCAGTCAAAAAATTTTAGGAGGATAATTCGATGTTAAAACATCGCTGAAACTGGCATCGCTATATCGTCTATTTATCGATTCCAATATATGTTTTGAATATTCCTCAAATCGGATCATAAAAAAAAAAAATTTTAGTAATAACTCAGCTCCAGCGCCAACTGGCGGGTTAAATTGTGAAACTAAACTATCCAGAGACTCACTCAAACACACACACACAACTTTTTTGAAATCCCTCCAGCCATTTAAGATTTCACTTACAAACATACCTACAGAAGAATTATATACAAATTCATAGATAAGGAAAAGTCACTTTGCCATGCCTTTTTTTCAAAGAGCCTACTTTTCTCCATGAGTATGGGATTGATTTCATATATCTCCATACGAAGTTGCAGTACTTTACATGAACACTTCCAGAGATATGCAGTATGAAATCCGGCTTGTGTGGTAGGTGCTACGCCCCCTTTTCCAATAGCTCCACATTTTCTCAATGACTATGCGATTAATTTCATATATCTCCACCCCAAGTTCCAGTACTCTACCAAGAACAATTCTAGATATATGCAATAAGAAAAATTCGACTTGTATGGGAGGTACCACGCCGGTCTAAAGTTCCAGTAATCAACCAAAAACACTTGTATGAAAAATTCGGTTTATATGGGAGGTGCCACGCTCCATTTTCAAATAGTCCGAAATTTTATTCATGAGTATGCGATAGATTTCTGCTCTACCATTGAACATTTGTAGAGATATACAGTATGAGAAATTCCGTTTGTATATGAGGTGCCACGCCCCTTTTCTAATAATTCCAGTTTTTCGCCATGAGTATGTGATTGATTTCATATATTTCCGTACCAAGTTCAAAAATTTCTCAAATTTTTCTCTCCCATACCAAGTTCCAGTACTCTAGCATGAACACTTCGGTGTTCGGTGAAAATTCGGTTTATATGGGAGGTGCCGCGCTCCCTTTTCAAATAGTCCGAATTTTTCCTCATGAGTATGCGATTGATTTCATATATCTCCGCACCCAGTTCCAGTGCTGTACCATGAACACTTCCAGAGAAATGCAGTATGAAAAATTCGTATTGTATGGGAGGGCCCACGCGTTTTTACAATAGCTCAAATTTTTCTTAAAAGAATGCGATTGATTTCATATACATAGTACCTGCATACCAAGTTCCAGTACTCTACCATGAACTTTTGCAGATATATACAGTGTGAGGTGCCACGCTACTTTTCCAATAGCTCCAATTTCTCTCCATGAAAATGTGACTGATTTCATATATTTTCGTACCAAGTTCAAAAATTTTACCATGAACACTTCCACTACTTACTTTAGTTTGGATTAGACATGGGTTAGCCAAGGATTAGAGACATGAGCCTCTTAAAAGTAATAAGGGATCTAATTTTTTTTAATTTTGAGTTGCGTCGTTATTGCTGAGGACCATCGGCATGTGAATTCATATATTTCGATAATGAAATAAATTCGAGCATAAATACGATTTTTAGTTAGATATACATATTATTTTTCCTGTTATCAATACATATTTTGAATCTGAGGATAATCGGACCATAAACCCGATTTTTAGTAATAACACGACTCCAACGCCACCTGGAGGCTCTTTTTTTTGCAATGGTATTGCTTTCCCTATTTTCAATACATATCTTGAATATGAGGCGAATCGGCCCATAAACACGATTTTTAGTAATAACTGACTCCTACGCCACCTGGCTCCTTTTTTTTGCAGCGGTATTGTTTTTCCTATTGTCAATACACATCTCAAATATGAAGCGAATCGGACCATAAATACGGGTTTTACTAATAACTCGACTGCAGCGCCACTTAGCGGTTGTTTTAATAGTTATTCTGCTATTCGGAAGGTAGACAAATTCAAGAAACATATATCATAAAAATCGGTCCAGCCGTTCTTGAGTTATAAATGGTGTAACTAACACGACTTTGTTTTATATATATAGATATAAATAAACACCTTTTTCTTTGGTGGAACACTTTCTCTTCCACCATAGTTTATTCTAGGCTCGGCACTGCTTGCGTATTTCTCTAAAAAAAAAACAGTAGTGGTTATTTCATGAACAACCAAACTTAAATATGTCCACAATGTACCGATTAAAAACTCTACAGTTGAACGCCGTAGTAGAGTCTAGTCGCTCGTTGTCCAGTTTTGCGTTTTTATTCTAAATTCTGCTCAATTTTCTGTAACTAATTGTAAAATATTCTCCTTGTATGTATACACATAAAATATTGTTTTGTTTACTTTTTGAACTGTTAAATAATTCATTGCTTCCAAGCAATTCATTAAGTGCTTCCCAACATATGCCATTTGTGGCAGCTCTTTTTCAGTACTTCCTATCTAATATATTTATGCCAGTTGAACGTTCGTTTCGCCACTCGCTAACTGTTGGCGAATCGATGACGGCTATTAGTTTCCAACAACTTAACATGAGAAAACTGCATCAATATAGTTTGAGAAGCTGTCCTACCATATAAAAAAATATATGGGTTTGATATCTACTTTATTAAATTAAATTTATACGCATTTAACAATACTTTATCGTGTACATATCTTTACTGTGCATACTTTATCGTGTACAAGCTCGATGCAAAAAAAAACTTAAGTCAACATATGTATTGTGCGGCTGAAAGAAGTTCATAATACAGGTGGCAGAAATAAAAGAAACGCCTTATTTCCACCAGTTTAGTCTCAATTTATTTTCTTTATTTAATATTAAAATTTTTTTTTATAAAAGTCTACCTATAAATGCAAAAAAATTTGCCAAAATTTCAAACTTGTTTCTCAGCATTTTTAGAAGAATTTGAGGTACGCACTTTTATAGCCCATTAAATTAAAGTAGGATAAAATGCAGTTTAACGCAGTTACAAAATACCGTTAACTTGTGGGAATTTTTCAAACGATGCTGGGCATTTTCTTCCATATAAATAATTTGTCGAACATACTTTGTATGAAAGAAAATGCGTGACACCGCCAGCAAAAAAAAAATTTAAAAAAATCAACGATACTTTCACTTGAAACTCCGGTAATTTAATGGGCTATACATATAAAATTGCGCACCTAACATTTTTCTAAAAATTGTGAGTACAAAGATTGAACATGATGGGTACCAAATGAAAGCGAAAATCCTGTAGGATTTACAAAAAAATTAAATTTTTTGGGTTCACAAGGACGAACAGGTTTTCAAATGCCCTTTTAATCAATTTTGTTTCGGTAAGCTAATAAAGTTAGAAGGACTATATTTGAGGACTTTGTCGAGTTTATACAAATTAGTTCTTAACATATAATTTTTTCAAAATAAATATTGCAAAATTTCAAGGATATTCAAGGATACAATTCTTAAGGACATTTTCAATACATAAAATAAAATTAATAATAATAATAAAATTAAATAAAAATTTAATCTGTCCTTTCTCTATAGAATTTTCTCTTTAATTTGATACCCATACTGTTTTCCTAAGTACATTGCACTAATTTTTTTTAACCATTTCCTGAATTATTCACATTATTCAATTTTCAAAGTCCTTTTAAAAAAATCTGACGTCAGAGAGATAAGCTAAAAACGCAATTTTACTGCATATATTTGGCCCACGGCTTCGCGAATATATTGATTTTTTTTGTGTGTAAAATTGCCTGTCGCACGGTGTTATGTGTATGTATAATTAGCTAGACATGTATAAAAAAATATTAAATATTAAATAAATAAAAGAAATATAGCAAAAACTGGTCAACATAAGGTATTCTATTATTGCCACGATTGCAATTTACAATTCCTGAAAATCCCGGTATTCTTGGCAAATAATCCCCGGATTTTCGGGACTTAAAAAAGTCCGGGATGCCGGGGTTAACATCCCTAATGTATACACATCAAAAATTTTATTTATTTTAACACATAAATAAGGAATAAATTAACAATTCAAAGTTCCTCTTAACACAAGTCAAGCAAGATAATATTACACTGCGTTGCATAATTATAAGACCGCCACATATTAACAAGTTTTGACTATTTATTTTTAAATTACAAGAATATGCCCAGAAAAAACTTGTATCCCTTTTTATAACTTCTTAAACGGTTAAAAATGTATAATATTTTTAATGAAAACCAATACTTTTACATGTTATTTACATAAAAANCGAGAGGTAAGTTTTCCATTAATACGCTTATTTCATTGTTGCTATGAGTATAAGGCGAATAGCGCAAAGCTGGTCATTTAGAAAATAGCTTAACAGTGTTTTGTTGTTGTCTTCGTACGGAACAAGGCGATCAGTGCAAAACTGGTAACTTGAACTGTACACACATGTGTATATGTATGTAGACGCGATGCTTTAGACGAACAGCGCAAAGCTGGTCATTTAGAAAATAGCTTAACAGTGTTTTGTTGTTGTCTTCGTACGGAACAAGGCGATCAGTGCAAAACTGGTAACTTGAACTGTACACACATGTGTATATGTATGTAGACGCGATGCTTTAGACGAACAGCGCAAAGCTGGTCATTTAGAAAATAGCTTAACAGTGTTTTGTTGTTGTCTTCGTACGGAACAAGGCGATCAGTGCAAAACTGGTAACTTGAACTGTACACACATGTGTATATGTATGTAGACGCGATGCTTTAGACGAACAGCGCAAAGCTGGTCATTTAGAAAATAGCTTAACAGTGTTTTGTTGTTGTCTTCGTACGGAACAAGGCGATCAGTGCAAAACTGGTAACTTGAACTGTACACACATGTGTATATGTATGTAGACGCGATGCTTTAGACGAACAGCGCAAAGCTGGTCTCTAAGTGGTTGAGTGCATTGCCAGTACTATATAATTAATATGTATGTACATTTATTCTGTTACCCTAGGTTAATTACTCACGCAAATCCTGAGCTATTTCTTGTTTGTCACTACCATTTAATTATTTTGACAATAAAACCACAAAAGTTCNATCCTGAGCTATTTCTTGTTTGTCACTACCATTTAATTATTTTTGACAATAAAACCACCAAAGTTCTCTAAATCTGGCGCCCAACTGCATGGCCAAAATTTTCGATTGACAGAAATATTGATAAAGTCTCGCAAAATCGTGGCCAACCTCTCGTGTGGTTCTGGCACACCGATTCGCCGAAGCGAACGCATTGCTAAATTTAACCATACCAATAATATGACGAGTTTTAACGCAGAATAGTTTGAAAGGCTCTTACAAGCCGTTAGTAGTTACAATTCTCGACCTGGGTCATTTAGCAACTGCACTGCTCGTTTTAGTGGCGAGCGTAGTTCCACAAAAGTTTAGGAATTTATCGGCACAATTTCCACTTTTAAGGCGGTTGAAAAGATAAGCGATGTAGATGTTATTAGCGGAATGCCAATGATATTAGAGGGTAATGCAGCAGAATGGTGGCGTGGAGTAAAATCAAAGGCCGAAGCTTTTGATGATATTCGCATGCTGCGTGAAGCATTTTCTCCTCCAAAGCCATCGTGGCGTATTTATGTTGAGATGTTTGAAACAAAACAGCAAAAGAATGAGGCGACGGACATTTTCATCCGGAAAAAGCGCGCACTCCTGTCCCAATTGCATAATGTACCAGCTGAAGCTGACCGAATTGATATTCTGTTTGGGCTGTTGCACGTGCAAATCCGCGATAGGGTGAACCGTCATAAAATTTCGAATTTTGATGAATTGTTGAGCGAAGCTCGTGAAGCAGAGTTCTTTTGGCAAGAACGCAAACAGCACGTTACGCACAATGACGATCATGCTAGCACAAGTAGTTCGGCACGCTGTGGGTTTTGTCGTAAGAAGGGTCATAGCATGGAAGTTTGTTTTAAAAGGAAGAATGAAGAGGCGAAAGAGGCACACGCTGCAAACATAGCACAAGCAGTAGCTTTGAAACCTACATACGCTTGCTACGGATGTAATGCTCCAGGTGTGATCCGCGCTAACTGCCTCAATTGTAGGAAGAAACCAGCAGCAACATCCGAGGTGGTGAACTTTAACTCACTATCCACTTCTATTGGTAGGGAAATTCCCATTGCGAATATACAGCTATTCGGAACACCTGGTCAGGTTTATTTTGATTCGGGTGCTCGAACGAGCGTTGCTAGTGCAAATCTGAAACGCATCATGGACTTTAAAAGATGCGTATATGAAAACGTATACTGTGGCGTTACTCTTGCGGACGGCAGCACGTCGCTGCAGAACTGTCTATCTANGCGTTATTCTTGCGGATGGCAGCACGTCGCTGCAGAACTGTCTATCTACTGTATGCAAAATTATTATAGGGGGGCAATGTTTAAACATTCGGTTCATTACCTTACCGAATGCTACTGGTAACAGAACACTGATTGGTGCTGACTTTATGGAGCAGGCATCACTTAAATTTTGCTGATGCATTACCGTTAGAACTAAATATTTTAGAAAGGGTCAAAGTATGTTCGACTAACAACAAGCGCAAGCCAGAGGTAGAAGCAATCCGTGAAATCGATACGTCCAAAGTATACATGTCTGACTTTGAGTATTATGGGCCAGATGTCCCTAACGATTATTCGCCACACACTATTCAGAGTATATTCCGAGATGCTATTCCTCCAGAAATGGTTACACCTGAACGGCCGAAAGGCCCTGGGTTATTTACTGGTGTCGTTTATACCCACAAGTCAACAGATTTGTTCTCAATAGATTTTTATTTTATAAAGGAGACTGATGGAACCGATTTATCAGTACAAGAAAAGNGCGTCCAAAGCATACATGTCTGACTTTGAGTATTATGGGCCAGATGTCCCTAACGATTATTCGCCACACACTATTCAGAGTATATTCCGAGATGCTATTCCTCCAGAAATGGTTACACCTGAACGGCCGAAAGGCCCTGGGTTATTTACTGGTGTCGTTTATACCCACAAGTCAACAGATTTGTTCTCAATAGATTTTTATTTTATAAAGGAGACTGATGGAACCGATTTATCAGTACAAGAAAAGAGGCAACTTGAAAAGGTACTTCAAACACATTCAAACGTTTTTGGTCCATCGTCTGAGCCAACGCAGTATGCCCAGCATTTTATAGATACTGGAGATCATGAGCCAGTGTCATCACCTCCGTACCGCTTGTCATTTCCTAGACTGCAGGAACTTAAGTGCGAGATAACGAAGATTGTCGAGAACGACATCACTGAAGAATCTGATTCACCGTGGTCGTCGCCGGTTGTGATGGTGCCAAAGAGAGACGGTGGCACGCGCGTATGTGTCGATTATCGGAAGATAAACTCCATCACAAAGCCAGATAGGTATCCGTTACCCCACATGAACGACTTGCTGCAATCTGCGAAAAGTACTAGGTTTATGACGACCCTAGATTTGCAATGTGGTTACTTTCAGATAGCCGTAGCTGAAAAAGACAGAGATAAAACTTGCCTCATAACACCATTTGGCACATACAGGTTTAAGAGAATGCCTTTCGGTCTTCGAAATGCCCCTGCCACCTTCCAACGCTTAATAGACCGATTTAAAACCGCAGTACCCAATGTAAAAGTTCTAGCGTACCTAGATGATATAATTATCTGTTCGACTACGTTCACAGAACATCTTAAAGAACTGAGTACCGTTTTCGATAAGCTGGACAAGTTTAAATTGCGCATAAACCCTTCAAAATGTCGTTTTTGTTGTGCCGAAGTCAAATATCTCGGTCATGTCCTTACAACAGATGGAATTAAAGTCAATCCTGAAAAAACAAATGCGATCACCTCACGAAAGGAACCTCGAAATATCAAGGAACTGGTGTCTTTTATCCAAACATGTTCCTGGTACCGCCGTTTCATAGATCATTTCGCTGAGATCGTAAAGCCACTTACTGATCTTATGAAAAAGAATGCTGTATGGCAATGGTATGCACCACAAGCTGAAGCATTCAGCAAACTGAAGCAATTACTGGCCAATGCTCCAGTTTTACGTCAAGCAGAAGATAACGTAGCTTTCACCATTAAGACTGATGCGAGTTCTTACGTATTAGGAGCGGTTTTACTCCAGGGGGAGAAGGAGAATGAGCACCCAATCGAATACGCAAGCCGTTTACTAACATCAGCAGAACGCAATTATTCGACGACGGAACGTGAAGCCCTTGCTATAGTATGGGCATGNCTTATTTTGATTCGGGTGCTCGAGCGAGCGTTGCTAGTGCAAATCTGAAACGCATCATGGACTTTAAAAGATGCGTATATGAAAACGTATACTGTGGCGTTACTCTTGCGGACGGCAGCACGTCGCTGCAGAACTGTCTATCTACTGTATGCAAAATTATTATAGGGGGGCGATGTTTGAACATTCGGTTCATTATCTTACCGAATGCTACTGGTAACAGAACACTGATTGGCGCTGACTTTATGGAGCAGGCAGGAATTGTACTTAACATGGGACAGAGATACTGGTATTACGAAAGTGATCCTACGCATCACTTCGATTTTGCTGATCCATTACCGTTAGAACTAAATATTTTAGAAAGGGTCAAAGTATGTTCGACTAACAACAAGCGCAAGCCAGAGGTAGAAGCAATCCGTGAAATCGATACGTCCAAAGTATACATGTCTGACTTTGAGTATTATGGGCCAGATGTCCCTAACGATTATTCGCCACACACTATTCAGAGTATATTCCGAGATGCTATTCCTCCAGAAATGATTACACCTGAATGGCCGAAAGGCCCCGGTTTATTTACTGGTGTTTTTCATACCCACAAGTCAACAGATTTGTTCTCAATAGATTTTGATTTTATAAAGGAGACTGATGGAACTGATTTATCAGTACAAGAAAAGAGGCAACTTGAAAAGTTACTTCAAAAACATTCAAACGTTTTTGGTCCATCGTCTTAGCCAACGCAGTATGCCCAGCATTTTAAAGATACTGGAGATTATGAGCCAGTGTCATCACCTCCGTACCGCTTGTCATTTCCTAGACTGCAGGAACTTAAGTGCGAGATAACGAAGATGCTCGAGAACGACATCATCGAAGAATCTGATTCGCCGTGGGCGTCACCGGTTGTGATGGTGCCAAAGAGAGACGGGGGCACGCGCGTATGNCCCATTACCCCGCATGGACGACTTGCTGCAATCTGCGAAAAGTACTTGGTTTATGACGACCCTTCAAAATGTCGTTTTTGTTGTGCCGAAGTCAAATATCTCGGTCATGTCCTTACAACAGATGGAATTAAAGTCAATCCTGAAAAAACAAATGCGATCACCTCACGAAGGGAACCTCGAAATATCAAGGAACTGGTGTCTTTTATCCATGCTGTTCCTGGTACCGCCGTTTCATAGATCATTTCGCTGAGATCGTAAAGCCACTTACTGATCTTATGAAAAAGAATGCTGTATGGCAATGGTATGCACCACAAGCTGAAGCATTCAGTAAATTGAAGCAATTACTGGCCAACCCTCCAGTTTTACGTCAAGCAGAAGATAACGTAGCTTTCACCATTAAGACTGATGCGAGTTCTTACGCATTAGGAGCGGTTTTACTCCAGGGGGAGAAGGAGAATGAGCACCCNTATTAGGAGCGGTTTTACTCCACGGGGAGAAAGAGAATGAGCACCCAATCGAATACGCAAGCCGTCTAACATCTAACATCAGCAGAACGCAACTATTCGACGACGGAACGTGAAGCCCTTGCTATAGTATGGGCATGTGCAAAATTTAGAGGGTACATGACGGGGCTAAAATTCATCTGAAGACAGATCACCAACCTCTTAAATGGCTGATGACCATGAAATCGCCATCTGGTCGCCTTGCAAGATTGGCATTACAGATATATAGTAATATAGTATAGTATATAGTATAATTTCCAAATCGATTACACCCCCGGTAAAAGCAATTCCGTAGCTGATATGTTATCACGTCCGCCGTGTGTGTCAGAAGACCACCAAACATTAAATTGCATATGTGCTTTTCAAGCAGAACTTCCTCGTAAGAAATCAAATGAACTACGAGCTGAACAGCTTAAAGACGACTACTTAGCGAAGATAATAAATTCTCTGGAGCAAAAAGATGAAAACGTACCCTTATGGTGCAACCGTGGCTACCTTTTGAATGACGGAGTTTTATATCGCTACGCCAATGATGATACTGAAGGAGCTCAACTCGTGATACCCACTCATGAGCGTGCAACTATTTTGAAATTGTATCACGATGAAAGTACTGCAGGACATTATGGTGCCGAGAAAACCATCGATCGAATCGCCAGCCGTTACTTTTGGCCAGGAATTCGCGCCGAAATAACTAAATCTGTACGAACGTGTGTCCAGTGTCAGCGCTACAAAGCCTCAAATATGAAACCGATGGGTTTACTCCAGACAACAAATAGTAAACAAAGGTTCTAAGTTGTAGCCGTCGATCTTTTCGGGCCTTTACCACAGACAGAAGACGGATACCAATGGATATTTATAATCGAAGATGTAGCCATCAGATGGGTTGAGCTATTTGCCCTTAAGGGAGCAACAGCAGAAGCTTGTGCAAAAACTCTTGTCGATGACGTTTTCCTCTGATACGGCGTACCAAGACGTCTTAAATCCGAAAACGGTGTACAATTTGTTTCGTCAATTATGCAGAAGATAGCCACAGTATGGGCATACAACAACTTTTCACACCTTTATATCACCCCGAAGCTAACCCTGTAGAACGCAAAAACCGAGACCTCAAGGCCCAGTTGGCCATACTCGTTCAGAACCAACATAACACTTGGAGCTCTGACTTAGCATCCATCCGTTTCGCAATGAACACTACCAAATGCCAATCGACCGGTTACTCCGCTGCATTCCTCACTTTTGGAAGAGAACTACGCACCTTCGACGATATAGAGCACGATATCAAAGCGATAACAGAGAGCGAGAACTTTATACCTCAGATTACGCCTTATCTAAGAAGTATGGTGGACACTTTTAACAACGCTAAAGAGATAGAACAAACAATGCAAGACCGTAACAAAGAATATGTCGACAAACGCCGGAGATCTCAAGATGGCATCGAAGTAGGAGCCGAAGTTTTAGTGACTACCCACGTCCTCAGCCAAGCAGCTAAAGGTATCACCTCGAAATTCGTGCCGAAGCGTGACGCACCGTATGTGGTTGTCCGGAAAATTGGGATTGCCGCCAAATCCGATCCTGACGCTCCACTAGGAGCTTACCATGCATCCGCCTTGACTTTATAGCAACGCAAACGAAGATCCACTCACAGTGCAGCCCCTTCGGATGAGAGGCCGACCCCGGAAGTCCTAATCAGTTGGTGATGGTTCGATAGTTTTACTCCTCGAACATCAAGGAGGAGGATGTAGCATTACGTATGGTGAACTTATAGTTATAAGACAATTAGCTTAAGATCTGGCAACTCACTGTAAGCATTACACCACTTAGTTTTTCCCCACATTACAAGCTCACCTGCTAGCACTAGCGGGACACTATAAAAACGCGATCCTCTGTGTTCTCGACTTCACTTGTTGGAAGCCGTGCACACGAGAGGTAAGTTTTCCTTTAATACGTTTATTTCATTGTTGCTATGAGTATAAGGCGAACAGCGCAAAGCTGGTCATTTAGAAAATAGCTTAACAGTGTTCTGTTGTTGTCTTCGTACGGAACAAGGCGATCAGTGCGAAACTGGTCACGTGAACTGTACACACTTGTTTATATGTATGTAGACGCGATGCTTTAGACGAACAGCGCAAAGCTGGTCTCTAAGTGGTTGAATGCATTGCCAGTATAATTAATATATAATATATAATTAATATGTATGTACATTTATTCTGTTACCCTAGGTTAATTACTCACGCAAATCCTGAGCTATTTCTTGTTTGTCACCACCATTTAATTATTTTTGACAATAAAACCACAAAAGTTCTCTAAAAATGTTAATAAGCCACAATAACANATAGAGTCAATGAAATCTGTTTGAACAATATTCCGCTAAAAAAACAAAACTGCTATAAAATCCCGTGGTATACTAAGAAACTAAAGAAGCTAAAGAATTTGAGAAATAAGTTTTACAAAAAATTTAAATCTACTAAAATTTCTGCCTTTAAAGATAAATATCTTCACTATTCGAGAGAGTTTAAAACGTTAGGTCAAATGCTTTNCAACGTTGTCGATCTCATCTGTAATCATGACAGTGATAATTTTTGCATTTTCGGAGACTTTAATTTACCGAACGTGGAATGGTCATACTTAGACAATAGTTCAACTTTACTTCCTTAATTTGTGAACGGTTTTTCTGAATCGTATCTTGTCGACAACTTCTTAAGTGTTAATCAATCCCAGATAAATAGTCTCACTAATTCTAGAACTAGATAAATATCTTCACTATTCGAGAGAGTTTAAAACGTTAGGTAAAATACTTCAGAGCAGGTATGTTCGTAATTTCGAGTCGGATATCAAGGTGAATCCAAAGTCGTTCTGGAACTATGTAAATTCAAAAAAATCGTGCTCTAGTATTCGGAAGTTTTCTATAATGGGACCCATGCTTCCTCATCTTCTGAGGCTGCAAATCTTTTTGCTGACTTCTTCCGCTCGAATTTTGTGTGAAAGATCTGTATATACAGTGTCAACTTGAAGGCGGTCATTGAAAGCCGTCATACAAAATTCAGAGAAAATTGCTAGATTTGTCACAGTAGACCTACCGGACATGAAACCATGCTGATTATCGGAAATTAAGCGTTTAACTGTAAAATACAACTTCTGCTTAACAATATATTCAAATAACTTTGAAACAGTCGACAACTTGGCGATGGGCCTGTAGTTGGAAACATTGCTTTTATCACCACTTTTGAATATAGGGCTAATGAAGGTAACTTTCCAGGCATCGATGAACTCGCCACACTCAAGTGACTTATTGAACAGTAACAGAAGTGGGTTTGCAAAGGCCAAACAATTATTAAGAAGATAAGATGATAAGCCATCAACGTCTGTCTGCAATGAGGATTTGATTTGCAAAATGCCATCAACTACATCCTCAAGAGATAATGAGAGCCTGCCAAAGTTAATTGGAGAGTTCACAGTTGGAGAAAAACCCCGAGTGGTTTCCGACTGTGTCACAAAATTCGAGCGGAAGAAGTCAGCAAAAAGATTTGCAGCCTCAGAAGATGAGGAAGCATGGGTCCCATTATAGAAAACTTCCGAATACTAGAGCACGATTTTTTTGAATTTACATAGTTCCAGAACGACTTTGGATTCACCTTGATATCCGACTCGAAATTACGAACATACCTGCTCTAAAGCATTTGACCTAACGTTTTAAACTCTCTCGAATAGTGAAGATATTTATCTTTAAAGGCAGAAATTTTAGTAGATTTAAATTTTTTGTAAAACTTATTTGTCAATGTTATTGTGGCTTATTAACATTTTTAGAGAACTTTTGTGGTTTTATTGTCAAAAATAATTAAATGGTGGTGACAAACAAGAAATAGCTCAGGATTTGCGTGAGTAATTAACCTAGGGTAACAGAATAAATGTACTTACATATTAATTATATATTATATATTAATTATACTGGCAATGCATTCAACCACTTAGAGACCAGCTTTGCGCTGTTCGTCTAAAGCATCGCGTCTACATACATATAAACATGTGTGTACAGTTCAAGTGACCAGTTTCGCACTGATCGCCTTGTTCCGTACGAAGACAACAACAGAACACTGTTAAGCTATTTTCTAAATGACCAGCTTTGCGCTGTTCGCCTTATACTCATAGCAACAATGAAATAAACGTATTAAAGGAAAACTTACCTCTCGTGTGCACGGCTTCCAACAAGTGAAGTCGAGAACACAGAGGATCGCGTTTTTATAGTGTCCCGCTAGTGCTAGCAGGTGAGCTTGTAATGTGGGGAAAAACTAAGTGGTGTAATGCTTACAGTGAGTTGCCAGATCTTAAGCTAATTGTCTTATAACTATAAGTTCACCATACGTAATGCTACATCCTCCTCCTTGATGTTCGAGGAGTAAAACTATCGAACCATCACCAACTGATTAGGACTTCCGGGGTCGGCCTCTCATCCGAAGGGGCTGCACTGTGAGTGGATCTTCGTTTGCGTTGCTATAAAGTCAAGGCGGATGCATGGTAAGCTCCTAGTGGAGCGTCAGGATCGGATTTGGCGGCAATCCCAATTTTCCGGACAACCACATACGGTGCGTCACGCTTCGGCACGAATTTCGAGGTGATACCTTTAGCTGCTTGGCTGAGGACGTGGGTAGTCACTAAAACTTCGGCTCCTACTTCGATGCCATCTTGAGATCTCCGGCGTTTGTCGACATATTCTTTGTTACGGTCTTGCATTGTTTGTTCTATCTCTTTAGCGTTGTTAAAAGTGTCCACCATACTTCTTAGATAAGGCGTAATCTGAGGTATAAAGTTCTCGCTCTCTGTTATCGCTTTGATATCGTGCTCTATATCGTCGAAGGTGCGTAGTTCTCTTCCAAAAGTGAGGAATGCAGCGGAGTAACCGGTCGATTGGCATTTGGTAGTGTTCATTGCGAAACGGATGGATGCTAAGTCAGAGCTCCAAGTGTTATGTTGGTTCTGAACGAGTATGGCCAACTGGGCCTTGAGGTCTCGGTTTTTGCGTTCTACAGGGTTAGCTTCGGGGTGATATAAAGGTGTGAAAAGTTGTTGTATGCCCATACTGTGGCTATCTTCTGCATAATTGACGAAACAAATTGTACACCGTTTTCGGATTTAAGACGTCTTGGTACGCCGTATCAGAGGAAAACGTCATCGACAAGAGTTTTTGCACAAGCTTCTGCTGTTGCTCCCTTAAGGGCAAATAGCTCAACCCATCTGATGGCTACATCTTCGATTATAAATATCCATTGGTATCCGTCTTCTGTCTGTGGTAAAGGCCCGAAAAGATCGACGGCTACAACTTCAAACCTTTGTTTACTACTGGTTGTCTGGAGTAGACCCATCGGTTTCATATTTGAGGCTTTGTAGCGCTGACACTGGACACACGTTCGTACAGATTTAGTTATTTCGGCGCGAATTCCTGGCCAAAAGTAACGGCTGGCGATTCGATCGATGGTTTTCTCGACACCATAATGTCCTGCAGTACTTTCATCGTGATACAATTTCAAAATAGTTGCACGCTCATGAGTGGGTATCACGAGTTGAGCTCCTTCAGTATCATCATTGGCGTAGCGATATAAAACTCCGTCATTCAAAAGGTAGCCACGGTTGCACCATAAGGGTACGTTTTCATCTTTTTGCTCCAGAGAATTTATTATCTTCGCTAAGTAGTCGTCTTTAAGCTGTTCAGCTCGTAGTTCATTTGATTTCTTACGAGGAAGTTCTGCTTGAAAAGCACATATGCAATTTAATGTTTGGTGGTCTTGTGACACACACGGCGGACGTGATAACATATCAGCTACGGAATTGCTTTTACCGGGGGTGTAATCGATTTGGAAATTATACTATATACTATACTATATTACTATATATCTGTAATGCCAATCTTGCAAGGCGACCAGATGGCGATTTCATGGTCATCAGCCATTTAAGAGGTTGGTGATCTGTCTTCAGATGAATTTTAGCCCCGTCATGTACCCTCTAAATTTTGCACATGCCCATACTATAGCAAGGGCTTCACGTTCCGTCGTCGAATAGTTGCGTTCTGCTGATGTTAGATGTTAGACGGCTTGCGTATTCGATTGGGTGCTCATTCTCTTTCTCCCCGTGGAGTAAAACCGCTCCTAATACGTAAGAACTCGCATCAGTCTTAATGGTGAAAGCTACGTTATCTTCTGCTTGACGTAAAACTGGAGCATTGGCCAGTAATTGCTTCAGTTTGCTGAATGCTTCAGCTTGTGGTGCATACCATTGCCATACAGCATTCTTTTTCATAAGATCAGTAAGTGGCTTTACGATCTCAGCGAAATGATCTATGAAACGGCGGTACCAGGAACAGCATGGATAAAAGACACCAGTTCCTTGATATTTCGAGGTTCCCTTCGTGAGGTGATCGCATTTGTTTTTTCAGGATGGACTTTAATTCCATCTGTTGTAAGGACATGACCGAGATATTTGACTTCGGCACAACAAAAACGACATTTTGAAGGGTCGTCATAAACCAAGTACTTTTCGCAGATTGCAGCAAGTCGTCCATGCGGGGTAATGGGTACCTATCTGGCTTTGTGATGGAGTTTATCTTCCGATAATCGACACATACGCGCGTGCCACCGTCTCTCTTTGGCACCATCACAACCGGCGACGACCACGGTGAATCAGATTCTTCAGTGATGTCGTTCTCGACAATCTTCGTTATCTCGCACTTAAGTTCCTGCAGTCTAGGAAATGACAAGCGGTACGGAGGTGATGACACTGGCTCATAATCTCCAGTATCTTTAAAATGCTGGGCATACTGCGTTGGCTAAGACGATGGACCAAAAACGTTTGAATGTTTTTGAAGTAACTTTTCAAGTTGCCTCTTTTCTTGTACTGATAAATCAGTTCCATCAGTCTCCTTTATAAAATCAAAATCTATTGAGAACAAATCTGTTGACTTGTGGGTATGAAAAACACCAGTAAATAAACCGGGGCCTTTCGGCCATTCAGGTGTAATCATTTCTGGAGGAATAGCATCTCGGAATATACTCCGAATAGTGTGTGGCGAATAATCGTTAGGGACATCTGGCCCATAATACTCAAAGTCAGACATGTATGCTTTGGACGCATCGATTTCACGGATTGCTTCTACCTCTGGCTTGCGCTTGTTGTTAGTCGAACATACTTTGACCCTTTCTAAAATATTTAGTTCTAACGGTAATGCATCAGCAAAATTTAAGTGATGCCTGCTCCATAAAGTCAGCACCAATCAGTGTTCTGTTACCAGTAGCATTCGGTAAGGTAATGAACCGAATGTTTAAACATTGCCCCCCTATAATAATTTTGCATACAGTAGATAGACAGTTCTGCAGCGACGTGCTGCCATCCGCAAGAATAACGCCGCAGTTTACGTTTTCATATACGCATCTTTTAAAGTCCATGATGCGTTTCAGATTTGCACTAGCAACGCTCGCTCGAGCACCCGAATCAAAATAAGCCTGACCAGGTGTTCCGAATAGCTGTATATTCGCAATGGGAATTTCCCTACCAATAGAAGTGGATAGTGAGTTAAAGTTCACCACCTCGGATGTTGCTGCTGGTTTCTTCCTACAATTGAGGCAGTTAGCGCGGATCACACCTGGAGCATTACATCCGTAGCAAGCGTATGTAGGTTTCAAAGCTACTGCTTGTGCTATGTTTGCAGCGTGTGCCTCTTTCGCCTCTTCATTCTTCCTTTTAAAACAAACTTCCATGCTATGGCCCTTCTTACGACAAAACCCACAGCGTGCCGAACTACTTGTGCTAGCATGATCGTCATTGTGCGTAACGTGCTGTTTGCGTTCTTGCCAAAAGAACTCTGCCTCACGAGCTTCGCTCAACAATTCATCAAAATTCGAAATTTTATGACGGTTCACCCTATCGCGGATTTGCACGTGCAACAGCCCAAACAGAATATCAATTCGGTCAGCTTCAGCTGGTACATTATGCAATTGGGACAGGAGTGCGCGCTTTTTCCGGATGAAAATGTCCGTCGCCTCATTCTTTTGCTGTTTTGTTTCAAACATCT
>NW_016158976.1:10878-19051 GCF_001687245.7 Rhagoletis zephyria | reverse complement strand
AAAGCCTTCGACAAAGTCAGTCATTCAATTTTGATCTCTAAATTAGCTAGTTTGGGTTTTCATTCACTTTTTTTATCTTGGATAAAATCCTATCTTCAGCATCGAAACTGTGTAGTCGTTGTCGACAATACGCACTCCAACTCTTTCATAGCGTCGTCTGGGGTTCCCCAAGGCAGCATCTTAGGCCCCCTGCTATTTGTCATTTTTATTAATGACATATCGAGTTGTTTTGTTAACTCTAATTTTCTTTTATACGCTGATGATTTGAAGATTTTTTCGACCATTTCAAATTCTTCAGACTCCATTAAGATTCAATCAGACCTTGACAATGTCTCAGCCTGGTGTCGCACCAATGGCCTAGAGTTAAACATAAGTAAGTGTTTTCATCTATCCTACTCCAAATCGCGTCGCGTTATCCCCACTTCTTATTGTATTGGTGGTACCCGTCTATCTGCTCTTACTGGGATAACTGACTTAGGTGTAGTTTTTGACTCGAAATTTTTATTTAATAGTCATCTAAATTACACCATTGCTAAGTCGTATTCAGTGCTTGCTTTTATTCGTCGATTTAGTTCAGATTTCACAGATCCTTATACCCTTAAGCTACTGTTCACGTCGCTGGTACGCTCTAAGTTGGAATACGCTTCTTTTATCTGGAGACCCTATCATGGATGCCATATTAATAGACTCGAGCGGGTTCAAAAAACGTTTTTACGCTTTGCTCTGCGGTCGCTGAATTTCGCGGACCCTATTCCCTCATATAAAGCCAGATGTGCGCTAATTGACCTGAAATCTCTTCAAAGCAGAAGAACAATTATTTCGCTCACCTTTGTCTTCGATATTATTAAGGGTGTAATTGATTCACCATATCTCCTCGAGCGCATTTGTTTCCATATCCCTAACCGGACTCTCCGAAATAGTGATATTTTTTATACAGGATGTGTCCGAACTCTTTACGCTTCTAATGCTCCAATTTTTCGAGCTCTGACTGAGTTCAATATACTCTCAAATTCTCTAGCCATTGATTTTTCTCTATCTAAGTCTGATTTCAAATCAATGTTAAATGCAATGAGTTTTAATGTATAACTCCTTCTATTTCTAAGTAGTTTGTAAGTAACTTTGTTAATCTAGATTACTACTGAATGAATAAATAAATAAATAAATAAATAAGTACATAGTTTAGGAAGAGCCTGCCTGAAACTATACAAAAAAGCAAAATAAGCAAATGGATATATAGAATTGACAACAACAACCACGCTGTCGAGTTTAAATAGCGGCAAATCAGCTGCACTTTATAGTAGTTGGTTGAATAAGGAAAATGAATTAGCAACAAGAGTTTACGGGATGTGCGTAGCTCAGTAGTTAACGCTTCTGACTTTGAACATCGAATTCGCAGGTTCGATCCCTGCTGAAGTCTAGAAAAAAGAAATCTGATAAAGAGATGTAGTGATCTCCGAAATAGCTGCTATAACTTCTACCGATTAGACTTTGTTGCTTTTTCAATGTTTCCTAATAAACAATCGTGGTACAAAGTTCAATCAAAATATTAAAATAAAATGTTAATAAGCCACAATAACAATGACAAATTATATTTTTATGTTTTCTGTTGTTGAATGAACCACATTTTTATACAAAACTAGCCAATGCCCGCTTACTTCGCGGCGCCTAATAAGAGTTTTTGCGTTAGCCAATGCAAAAGAGCGTTTAAAAACAAAATTAGTCTGTAAAGTCAAAGTTTTTGATTTAAGTTGAAACCACTAAGGCGCAGTATCCTCCTCACACATAGGCCAATAGTAGTAACGCTGTGATACCATATGGAATACCAATCCCTTTTGGTGTCATGAGCTTTACTGATGGTCTTATTTTCACCTGTGAGATCTCTGCCAATCATGCGTAATCTTTTTGTATGATCTTGCAACTTCAACATTGGTGCGATGTGTATGCCAATAAAAGTTCTTATAGGGAAACTCAAGAGCACAGAAGTGCGTTTTCTTTATAGGAGGGCCAAGAATCCTCGTTGTCCCACAGGATGAAAAGTTTTCCGGTACATTGCTAAATGAGTCGTGTGATCTCTTAAGTATCTTTCAAATGAAGCAATTGATATACCTACGGTGATATTTCTTTTTTAATTCACGACTTTTCCAATTCGTGGTAAAATTTATGAACTGATTTCTGGGTAGATGCAAGACCGCATGATCGAGCATGAGGGCGTCAGAAAAACTTAACCCCATCCTTCATTTAGACAACAGAAAACTAAATTCTTATAACTTAAATATAGTGCCAAAGCAGACCAACCACACGGGGTTTCTATACATTTCGACTTCAGCGCTATCCACTGGGTTCATTTTCTGCAAACCCATTGCTTACCATAAAATGAATACGTGCTATGAATTTCAACCTTAACTCCAGCGGCACTAATCGGGTAAATTTGTATCAAAAGACTTTCCATCATACAGATACATAGCTCACATTTAAAATTTGAACGAAATCGGTTAATAAATACGATTTTTATAAATAACTCTACCTCCAGCACCACCTAGGGAGTTTTATAGTAGCATGTAATTGGACCATATATGTATGTAAGATAACCTCCGACAATTTGACGGAACTCTATTCAGTGTTTTTTGAGTTTATTCCGAACAACGAAAACGGCTATTATTTTATGCAAATAGGTATAGAGATAGGACAGATTATAGCGAAACTCGTAAAAGCAAAACTTTGTGAAAAATTAAAAAATTCTTCAAAATTTTCACATAAATTTTACCTTACTGAAAATTAAAGAAAAAGTTACAATAGTTCAATGAGATTAAGAAATCTAGGAGAAAATGGTTCCCAATCGAATGATAGTTGCGCGTTTACGTAAATGTATATTGATCCAGCCTTTCCAATGATTACCACTTTTCGCCATAACTACGGTATTGATAACATATGTAGCTGTGTAGAATTTCAGGACGTTAGCGTAAGCAGTTCCACAGATAAACTATATGAGAAATTCAGTTTGTATGGAAGGAAGGAGCCACGCTCCTTTCCCAGTGCATTTGCAATATATGCACCAGTGCTAAGTTCAGTTCCCCAGCGTAATTGGTTTTAGAGATATATTGGTTTTTTACGTTTCAGTCTGTATAAGAATTTTTGGAATATCTCGAGCTACATACCGAGTAAATTTTTGGTCAGAATATTTATTTTCAAGGTGTTGCCAAATATGAACCAAGTCGATGCAGCCGTTTAGTAGTTTAGTGAAATACATTGTAAAGAGAACTGTACGAAATTGTAAAACGTGAGACGATTTCTTAATTTTTGGCAGCAACAACGAAAAGTTTTAATTTTTTCTTAGCGAAAAACTTTCCACACAGAAATAAAAAAAAAATAAGTTTGTGGTTATATCGAGGCGAAATTTTGAGAACGGTCCGTTGCTAACTCTAAATATAAACAACGACGCACTGGAAAAAGTTAATACGTTCAAATACCTAGGAATAATGATCGACGATAAACTAAAACAAAAAAAATGGATTCTATATTTTCAATTAGAGCTCTAGCAATATGTACATCGGTGAAAATGCATTTCATTCCATACATTAACTTTTGCGTGGTACGCTTACAAACATACAGACAAACATACCAAAATTTTATATTTGGCTTCTGTCTATTATGTACAAATATCGGCCTGTTGCAATTTTATTATTCTCAAATACCCATATGGCAAGACTTAGTTTATATTACAAATTTAACTGAATTAAAGTTTTCAAACCCGCTTCAAGAATATTTTCAAAAGTAAGCTTCCTAATCCTCTTTAGTTTAATATTCGTATTGCAATATTTCATTTATTTTATCAATTTAATAAAATAAAATATTTCAAGCCCTCCCTAAAAATGTTTTCGGCAATATAATTTCCTTAACCCTTTCATTTAATATTGCAATATTAAATTTATCTTATAAATTGAATTAAATGTAAATTTTCAAACAGGTGGCAACTCTAAAAAAATATTTTTGGCTGTAAGCCTTCTTCGGCTTCTTTCTTTTGACGCCCATATAGCAATATTAATTTTTCTTATCAATTTACTTAAACTCCAATTTTCAAACAGGTGGCAACTCTCAAATTTTGTTCCTCCTATATTTTAAGCTAGACCTCTAGCAATACATCGGTGAAAACTGCATTCAAATCCATGCATTCGTTTTCGAGTGATGCGCGAACAAATATACAGACAGACAGACAGACAGACAGCCAGACAGACAAAAATTCTAAAAGTGGTTGATTTGGCTTCTAGGGCTCTAGTAAAGACCTCCCACATTAATTTTTCTTTAATATCTATAATGTACAGACATCGACCTGTTACAATTTTATTATATGTATAGATATCTAGATGTAGATAAAGATTTCATTTATTATGTATAGATTGCCAGAAAATATTAGAATAAAAATTGTTGCATATATTGTGAAAAAATTGCTGTGCCAATACTTTGTTCCGGCAGTGTACATAAAACCCTTTTCAAAGATTTGTTTAAAAAAACTTGAAAACCTGCTCCAAAACTTTACGGATATAGACTTATAAGATATCACAGGTATCATTTTCTCATCCTTTTTGTTTCTTTGCAAAAAAAAAACTCATTCATGTCCCAATTTTTTTTATTCAGTACCAACACATCTTAATTCAACACGGAATGACACTCGTTTATCTTAGCTCCCTCTTTCATATTTTGAATGAGCTTATTCGCAAAGAAATTAAAAAGGTGAGAAAATACCTTACCAATGATACCTTATAAGTCTAAATGGTGACGTTTTAAGTTTTTGAGTGAGTTATTTAAGTTTTTCTTAAACCAGTCTTTGAAAAAAGTGCAAAAACAGCATCAAAAACCTCATTATTATGATTCCGTAAATTTTTTTTATTGTACTGTATGATTACTCGGCCGTCTATCATAGTAGCACAATGCCGCTAAGTACATTTTAAAATTTTCAGCCAATAGCCTCATGCCATTATCGATTATATTTTTTGTAGTTTGTGTGAATTATTTTATTTTATATATGTGGAAATAAAAGTGAAAAAAAAATATTTTGCCAGAAGCCGCCCGCCCCCTCCGAAAAAAATCCTGGCTACGGCCCTGACAGAAGGTAAAAATAAGTTATTTTTATTGAATCTTTAAATATTTGCATCATGTACAAACGGTTAGTCCTTAAATTTTATAATAGAGAATTGAACGCGTGATATACGGCTTGCAGGCACAAAAGCGAATGAATAAAATGTTCAGCTCAACTAACAGCAAGTTTACAAAAAAGGGTACATTACAAAAAGAGAATGTCAAAAATGTGATAAATGTAAAAGTGTGATAAATGTAAAAAATTTTGCACAGGGTGCTGCACAGTACTCCGCCTCCAGACGAAGGCTACCTGTATCGTTGAGGGATGTTAACCTGGCGGCCACTGCGGGTGGATTTCGTCGGGATACTTTCGCCAGTGTCTTGCGCCGGTTCATTTATTTCACGGTTAGTTGATGTTTCCAGGTCGTTTGTTATAAAAGCAGGTTTAAGTCTGTCGATGCTAATATTATAAGGGCGTCCTTTGATGATGACTGTAAAATATTTAGCACGTTTGCGTGTAACAGCGTAAGTACCATCGTAAGGGTGTGTCAACGAAGGATGAATGGAGTAGTTTCTATCGAAGACGTGCGTTGACGCTTGAAGCTTAGGCGAAACGAATGTCGTTGGTGGCGAGTGGTAGGCAGTTTCAGTTGATCGTAATTTTTCCATGGCTTCGCGAAACTTTGCAACAGATTCGCTAGTCGGTTCAGGCGATCTGCTGATTTGAAAAAATTCGCCTGGTATTCTTAATGTAGTTCCATAGACAAGCTCTGCTGGCGAGGCCCCAATATCTGGTTTAAAAGTAACTCTGAGACCAAGCAAGATTGACGGAAGATAGTATGTCCATTTTTCGGGGCTTTGGCAAAGGACTGCTGCTTTGAGTGTTCTATGCCAACGTTCTATAATGCCATTGGACTATGGATGATATGGAGAAGTAAGAAGGTGGTTGGCCCCAATTTTAGAAATTAGTTCCTTGAAAACGGATGACTCGAATTGTCTACCTCGATCTGATGTAATGCGTTCTGGTACACTAAATCTGGAAATCCAATGCGTCAAAGCCCTGGCGATGGTTTCGGCAGTCATATCCGGACTTGGAATAGCTTCCGGCCATCTGGTGTATCGATCTATTACCGGATGACAATATCGCTGTCCTTCGCATAGTGGAAATGGACCAACGATATCAATATTTATGTGCGAAAATCGTACGAAGTTCGTGGAAACTTTTTTAACGCCTTTCCACACAAATCGAGTAGTTATTAATTTGATTGTACCGTGAGCGCCGGAATGTGATAGGCCGTGAATCTCCGTGAGTATTTGCGATCTGAATTTTTTCGGACAATAGGGGCTCAAATGCGATGTACTAGTGTCGCAAATCAGTATCTGGAAGCACGAATTGTTTAAGAATAAGTGAGTTTCTTGAATCTGTACCTGATTGCAAAAGACGTTGGAGTTCCTCGTCGATTCGCTGTTCCACTGCTATGCTCCTGTAGTCGATGACGTCATGAACTGACTCTATTCGTGAAAACAGGTCTGCTGCGATGTTGGCTTCGCCCGATATATGTCGAATATCAGTCGTAAATTGCGCAATATAATCTAGTGGTAGCGGTCGCGCTCTGCGGGGACGGTATTTTCGAGCTTCGGTCGAAGGCGTATGTTAACTTAGAATGTGATATTTTCTTCCCTCTATCATGGATCGGCTCAGCATCACCTCAGGATTTTTTTTTTGCAATTGGACTTCCTTTACCGTTTCCAATACATGTTTTGAATATTCGTCAAATCGGATCATAAAAAAAAGATTTTTAGTAATAACTCAACTTTAGCGCCAACTGGCGGGTTAAATTGTGAAACTAAACTATTCAGAGACTCACTCAAACACACACACACAACTTTTTTGAAATCCCTCCAGCCATTTAGGATTTCACTCATAAACATACCTACAGAAGAATTATATACACATTCAAAGATACGGAAAAGTCACTTTGTCATGCCCTCTTTTCAAAGAGTCTACTTTTCTCCATGAGTATGGGATTGATTTCATATATCTCCATACGAAGTTCCAGTACTGTACCATGAACACTTCCAGAGATATGCAGTATGAAATCCGGCTTGTATGGTAGGTGCCACGCCCCCTTTTCCAATAGCTCCATATTTTCTCAGTGACTATGCGATTAATTTCATATATCTCCACACCAAGTTCCAGTACTCTACCAAGAACAATTCTAGATATATGTAATAAGAAAAATTCGACTTGTATAGGAGGGACCACGCCGGTATAAAGTTCCAGTACTCTACCATAAACACTTCCAGAGATACTTATTATGAAAAATTCGGTTTATATGGGAGGTGCCACGCTCCATTTTCAAATAGTCCGAAATTTTATTCATGAGTATGCGCAGTATTGCCATTTTACCCGTTTTCCGGCTAGATTTAGCTCCAGGAAGTTATCTACTGTTTAATAAAAAAATATTATATAGAATATCGCAAACGTTAGTAGGTCGTTTGTAGGTCTATGATAGATAAAAATTAACGTTTGATAGATCTTCCTATTTCTACAATAAGAAAAATAAAAAAGTTCAATATTTCTACGGAAGTTAGCCCCCTGTTTTTTTAATTTTGCCGATTGAATTTTGAATTGCCGACTAAGTGATGCAGAATCGTTTGTAGGTACTGTACCATGAACACTTCCAGAGATATGCAGTATGAAATCCGGCTTGTATGGTAGGTGCCACGCCCCCTTTTCCAATAGCTCCATATTTTCTCAGTGACTATGCGATTAATTTCATATATCTCCACACCAAGTTCCAGTACTCTACCAAGAACAATTCTAGATATATGTAATAAGAAAAATTCGACTTGTATAGGAGGGACCACGCCGGTATAAAGTTCCAGTACTCTACCATAAACACTTCCAGAGATACTTATTATGAAAAATTCGGTTTATATGGGAGGTGCCACGCTCCATTTTCAAATAGTCCGAAATTTTATTCATGAGTATGCGCAGTATTGCCATTTTACCCGTTTTCCGGCTAGATTTAGCTCCAGGAAGTTATCTACTGTTTAATAAAAAAATATTATATAGAATATCGCAAACGTTAGTAGG
>NW_016158976.1:6775-10853 GCF_001687245.7 Rhagoletis zephyria | reverse complement strand
TCGTTTGTAGGTCTATTAAAGACAAAAATTAACGTTTGATAGATCTCCCTATTTCCAAAATAAGAAAATTAAAGAAGCCCAACATTTTTACGGAAGTTAGCCCCCTGTTTTTTAGTTTTGCCGATAGAATGTTGAATTGCCGACTAAGTGATGCAGAATCGTTTGTAGGTGATTGATAGATGACATTCGGTCTCCTTTAATGCTCAATATATAAATTATTGACGTGAAACGGTTTTGGAGAAATGTGTTGTACCTAAATAGAGCCAAGTGTACCGAATGTATCTTTATCTTACTTAGAATATTACTTAGAATAGCACAATCGTTTTTAGGTCGTTTGTAGGTCTATTAAAGACAAAAATTAACGTTTGATAGATCTCCCTATTTCCAAAATAAGAAAATTAAAGAAGCCCAACATTTTTACGGAAGTTAGCCCCCTGTTTTTTAATTTTGCCGATAGAATGTTGAATTGCCGACTAAGTGATGCAGAATCGTTTGTAGGTGATTGATAGATGACATTCGGTCTCCTTTAATGCTCAATATATAAATTATTGACGTGAAACGGTTTTGGAGAAATGTGTTGTACCTAAATAGAGCCAAGTGTACCGAATATATCTTTATCTTACTTTGAATACTGCTTAGAATATCACAATCGTTTGTAGGCCTATGATAGATAAAAATTAACGTTAGATAGGTTTTCATATTTCTAAAATAAGAAAAAAATTGTAGTTTCTACGGAAGTTAGCCCCTTGATGTTCTTAAATTTTTGCGAAAGAATTTTCAAATGCCGACTAAAGGATCAGAATCGTTTGCAGGTGATTCATAGATGACATTCAGTCTCAGTGTATTGTACCTAAATTGAGCCAAGTGTACCGAATTTATTTTTGGTATAAAGAGGGCTGATAAGGTTGACTTGTGCTTACTTTTCCATCACTGGCTACTTAAAAAAAATTCCAGTGTAAATCTGAACGAAAAATGGCATTTCAATGCCAACACGAAACCGGTTTGTGTCGAAACTAAATTCGTTCAAAATTATATGATCGTGTAAAAAGTATTGCAAAGTTTTGGGCGTTTAGATAACATAGTAGGGATATTCTTGAAACCTTGAAAAGCCGTTGCATGTAGCACGGATTGCAAAACTTGCAAGCACACAAAAACATGGGAACAAATTTAAAAGTTCTCCACTAATAAAAATAAAAACACTTGGGATTCTGTTAATACTTAGATACGCAATCAATTTCTTACATAGCATAAGAACTGTCCGTTATTTATGCCTATTTCGGTATAGCCGGTGTACTATGTATCTTCAGCGTAATTTTGAAGAACAATCACATGTTTTCAACTCATATGTAGCTTCACGCTCTTTTTATTTGCCATTCAACTTAAATTAAATTCCAAAAAAATTCTATGTACATATCGGCGGCTGAGTGGAAGTACGACCTATCTCGACTACCGGTTGCAAAACGCCCTATCTCAGCAAATGGTTGAAGAAGGGCCTATTTCAGAATTTGGTTGAAAACGCCCTATCTTGAAAGGAATTCTGAAATAGCACGTTCCTCAACCAAATTCTGAAATAGTGCACTTTTCTACCGTTTCCTGAGATAGGGCGTTTTTGAAGCGGCATCCGACATAGCGCGATCTTCAACTGAGCGACGATATGTAGTAGCTTACACATTTATAAGCAAAAGTATCAAATAATCATACATTTACTATGCCATTTTTTAAAACGAAAGCAGTATGATTCACAGAAGATTTACCTCCATCCCCCTTGAATAATTCCTTCGCTTGGGCCTGCAACTGTCGAAGAATTATCTATTACCACTTCCTGTGTTTCTTTCCCTCGCCAATTATCACGAGATGTAGTGTCAGAATCGTCTAAAACCTCTATATCCATTTCTCTTTTGACCACATTCTCTTCATTGGACTTCGTATGCATTGTTGATGGAGATATTTTTCGGTCAATAGTATTGCAGCGAACGTAAACTACAGCATGAGGTTCAACCTTCTTGTTTTTATCACACCTAGAGCTTTTAACTTCACAATCATCATGTATTTCCCAATTTGTCATTCCACGATAACAATATGCCTTGTAGTGATGATGTTTAAGCTCAATGACTCCAGCCAAATGATATTTCTGGGATTTTAAGTCAATAACCGTTGGCAAATCACCCAATTTACATTCTAGTCCCGTTTTGTGAGTAACATTTGATCGGATGTCTAATTCCACAAACACCTGGGATTTATAATCAATGGTTACCTTGCAAATCTCATCACATGAATCGTTGACACAATGGTAGTTGCCAGGTTCATTGAATAATTCACAATAAGCTAGAGTTTTATATCCCTTGTCAACTATAGTGCGGAGATTAACAGTCAAACTATGTCTACGTTTCATATATGCGCCACATTGAGGACATTCAAATGTCAGATACGCTGAAGGCTCGGTGTTAAAACACTGTGCCCACATTCCAGTTACATTGCCATAAATATCTAGTGAGTAAGATCTCAATACTGAATCATTTCCCAGATATTCGTGAATTAACTCAGGGAAGAAATTGGTCAATAATATCACTCTTTCGTCATAAACTTGTTTGTTTGGTCCTGCTCTATAGTCTAGAACAAATTTAATTGTTTTGTTTTTTGAACCTGTCAAGGATAAAGAATAGTGTTCATCATCCACTGCAGCACTAAGCAATATTTGTACAATAGAATCAAAGCTGCAGGTATTTTTTACAGAATAATATTTCCCTTCTATCAATGTATGGTTTCTTATATTATTTCCATTACAAAGAATTTGGAATTTTTTATTGTTGTTGCTGAGCTCGTTACGGTATTCAATATCTGGTTTGGGTTGAAAGTAAAACCCTGTGATATTAGGGCACATTGTCTTATGCCAGTTGCTATTGCAAGTCTCATTGACATTTGGTGCTTCAGATGGCAACATGCTGAATTCGGTTGCTGGACTCGCTGACCCATCATCTTGTGAAGATTCTTCCTGCATACATGACTCGGCGTTATTTTCTCGCAACTCAGATTTCTGACTCGTTACTGCCTTACCAAACTTCTTAGGCGGTGGACTCGGACAAGGTCCGTGCTCCTCAGTAAAGTGTGTGAGATGCGAATTTAGCATAGTTGCGGAAGCTGTGTGGTCATTAAATATTACTTTGAGAAATTTATCCGCTCGAAGTAACCCTGAGAAATTCTTCAAAATTCTCCTTTTTAAATCAGCAAAATGGCCTTCAACATCACTACTCGTAGCGTGGCCTCTAAGAAATGGAAGAGGTATTGATGTCCATAAACAAAATTCATAGGCCACCGGTTTGAATCTCTCAATAAAATCTTTGAAGTAAAAGGAGTTGGGCTCACCGCCCAGTTGACGAACGCAAAGAGCTTTGTTGTAAATATCATCGATCCAAGCGCGAGCATGACAACGTTCAGTAGTTTGCATCTTCACAGGATCTTTGTACTTCACATCTTCACCTTCCAGGCCTTCAGCTTCGCCCTCATCATAATTTCGACATGCAATTTTCCTTTCTAGTTCCTTTCGGGCCTCTAATACCGTCTGACCATTTTGAATGATTGTATCCTGATACTCGTGAAGGCCAATTATACACAACAATGACCAAATCTGCTCAAATTCATTTAATTTTTCAGAATCGATCATTAATGAGAAAGCAAAAAAGAATAATTGCCGTACTTTTGTAAATCTCATTTTCTTTATACAATCCCACCGACGAACCATATTCTTGAGATGTGCTACATCGAGCCTTAGATAAGTGTAGATAGGTGGGCGATAATAATACTCCTCATTATCGCTTGCAAGAAGGAAACACGTTTCGTTATAAGTTTTGACGGTTTGGTGATTGAACGCAGTAGTTATAGCATTCATCAATGCTCTCGAACCATGACTTGAAATCGATCCATCTTGCCGATGTACAGTGTTGCCAGAACTTTTTGGGCCGACCGGCTAGATTGGCAAAAAAAAGCGGCTAAAAACGGCTAAAATGTTTTAGTGAAATTTCACATAGACTCTGGCAAAAAACGGCTAAAATGTTTTAGTGAAAATTCACATGCTTTATTT
>NW_016158976.1:0-5064 GCF_001687245.7 Rhagoletis zephyria | reverse complement strand
AAAAATCTTCATTGGGTCTGCATTATTGCTTTCGAACAACTTGTTTACTTTTTGCACCTGAAAATTAGGCAAATAGTAAAATCGGCTAAAAACGGCTAACTTTTTTTTACAAACCGGCTAACAAATCGGCTGCCGGCTAGATCGAATTTTCTCCGGCTAGTTGCTATCAAAACCGGCTAAATCTAGCCGGAAAACGGCTAAAATGGCAACGCTGCCGATGTATAGTCCTAACGAGGCTACCTGTACCGTCAATAGAGATTGTGGAGTACTTCTTAGCTTTCGAACGATACTGCTTATATTCATGAATCTGTGCTGGTGTCGAATAAGTAACAAAGAATTCATTACTTTTCACTTCATGAATGAAATTTTTATACTTTGGTGTGTATCTCATTGCTTCAATATTGGCTACTACGTCCTTTGAATCAGTCGGTTTTATACCGTATAAATTATCACTGAATTCTGTTTTCGCTTTACGGATAATATCTAAATTAGGAATTTCAGGAGGCACCGGAGCAGCAAACTTTGTTAACTCGTTCACCTGCCTTTTTTGCCAATTTCCGGTACCTTCATAAAAGGCTCTTTCTCCAGTAACCTGACGGCGTTTTCCTCTTAATTGACGTTTGATTGCCTCGTGTGTTTCATATTCCGTATTTCTCATCCGTACTGTTATATAAAAGCTCTCATTTTTCTGAGGCTATTTGTACAGATAACAAAAGATCTTATTTCCACACTTTTTACTCGTACAATACCCATTAACCCTCAGAACGTGTGGACTACCTTCTCTGAGATAAAATTTATAGCCGTGAAATGCAAAATTACATTTTGTTTCAGTTTGCAATCGGATTGCAAGGTATAACGTGTCACTCCAAATTCCTTTCTTCAAAGAAGGATAAGATTTTCCATCTTCATAGCTAACGTTGCAATCCATCATTTCAATCCATTCTTTATCAGTTATTAGAACTGTAAACTCATTCAAACCATCTGCTTCCTCCTCATTTTCAAATATGTCAACTTCTCCTTTCAATTCTGATTCATTCAAGGTCGTATCATTCCCTTTGGTGAAGCTCGAATAATCTTCGATCCCACATTTCTTGAAAGCAGAAGACCGTACTTTTCTACGATCCTGAGTGAAATTAACATAAACATTGTGAGAATTCCATCTGTTATTCAACTCGTTGCTCATTTTTTTCCAAACATCCGAAGACCATGGTGGTGTGGGTTGAAGCTGATCAATGTATTTTACAATCAAAGCGATCGCTTCCTCTTCAGAAACCAACGATTTGCGCGGCACAGTCTTTTCATACACAAATCTGAAAAATGCAAACGGTTAGGTATACGTTGATAACAACCAGGAATTTATTTGGAAGTTGTATGAAATTTCTGACAAGTTTACGTAATTTATATAACATAAAAAAACAGCATTAGTATTCCTAGAATATATTTAGGTTGCTGATTCCGAAGGTATATTCGTTTTTTCAGATCGTTTGTAGTTTGCGAATTATTGGCGACTTTTTAATCGTATGGGAACCGACCCGATGTACAGTATACTCATGCTCTAGCTAGACCGTCGCATACTGGGACCAAGCGTGCTCAAAATTTAATTTAAAAAAAAATATGGTTTTTTGGTTTTTGGTTTATGGTTTTTTAGGTACAACACATTTCTCCAAACACGTTTCACGTCAATAACTTATATATAGTGAGCATTAAAGGAGACCGTATGTCATCTATCAATCACCTACAAACGATTCTGCATCACTTAGTCGGCAATTCAACATTCTATCGGCAAAATTAAAAAAACAAGGTGGTAAAAATGTTGAGCTTCTTTAATTTTCTTATTTTAGAAATAGGGAGATCTATCAAACGTTAACTTTTGTCTATCATAAACCTACAAACGACCTACAAATGATTGTGATATTCTAAGTAATATTCTAAGTAAGATAAAGATACATTCGGTACACTTGGCTCTTTTTAGGTACAACACATTTCTCCAAACACGTTTCACGTCAATAATTTATATATAGTGAGCATTAAAGGAGACCGTATGTCATCTATCAATCACCTACAAACGATTCTGCATCACTTAGTCGGTAATTCAACATTCTATCGGCAAAATTAAAAAAAACAAGGGTGGTAAAAATGTTGAGCTTCTTTAATTTTCTTATTTTAGAAATAGGGAGATCTATCAAACGTTAATTTTTGTCTATCATAGACCTACAAACGACCTACAAACGATTGTGATATTCTAAGTAATATTCTAAGTAAGATAAAGATACATTCGGTACACTTGGCTCTTTTTAGGTACAACGCATTTCTCCAAACACATTTCACGTCATTAATTTATATATAGTGAGATTAAAGGAGACCGTATGTCATCTATCAATCACCTACAAACGATTCTGCATCACTTAGTCGGCAATTCAACATTCTATCGGCAAAATTATAAAAACAGGGGTGGTAAAAATGTTGAGCTTCTTTAATTTTCTTATTTTAGAAATAGGGAGAACTATCAAACGTTAATTTTTGTCTATCATAGACCTACAAACGACCTACAAACGATTGTGATATTCTAAGTAATATTCTAAGTAAGATAAAAATACATTCGGTACACTTGGCTCTATTTAGGTACATCACATTTCTCCAAAACCGTTTCACGTCAATAATTTATATATTGAGCATTAAAGAACACCGAATGTCATCGATCAATCACCTACAAACGATTCTGCATCACTTAGTCGGCAATTCAACATTCTATCGGCAAAATTAAAAAAAATTGGGGGCTAACTTCCGTAGAAATATTGAGTTTTTTTATTTTTCTTATTTTAGAAATAGGAAGATCTATCAAACGTTAATTTGTATCTATCATAGACCTACAAACGATTGCAATATTATAAGTAATATTTTGCATTTAAAGAGTAGCTAACTTCTCGGTGCCGCTAGATTTAGCCGGTTGCGATAGCAAACAGCCGGAGAAATTTCGATTTAGCCGGCAGCCGATTTGTTAGCCGTTTTGCAGAAAAAATTAGTCGGCAGCCGATTTGTTAGCCGTTTTTCAGAAAAAACAGCCGATTTTGCTATTTGCCTTGTTTTCTTAAATTTCAAATATGTATGTCGTCGTTTTAAGTACAAAACCGCGTATCAACAAAATGCAAAACCGCGTATCAAGATAATGCAAAACCGCATATGTGAGGTTGCATAAATTATTTTCTAGAGAGTAAAAATAATCATATTTCACAATGGTTCTCTTTTTTATAAAGCAACCGCATTTCTGGCTGGCATATTTCCGGACGAATGGATAAGGAATAAGCCAAGAGTTTGTGTGAGCAAACCCAATTCTTGGCGGCCAATGTCAGTTACGCGGTTTCGCAGAATGACGATACGCGGTTTTGTACTTTAAACGACGATATATGTTTCCATTTTTGACTAAGCGACCCAAAATCTGTTAGAAATGGCTACTATCCTTATCGTGGAGAAAATTTTCATGTCAGGCAGGATTTTATGAAATTGGGCCGATTTCGCTTATTTTTATTTTAAAAGAAGAAGGGGTTTTCTTCATAAAATGTTTGTTATAAATGTCTTAATTTTAAATGTGAAGTTTTATTCGCAAACTTAGAAAATAAGAAATTTTTTCACTGTTAAGATTGGATATAGTGCCAACAAACAGAATAAATATTACATGTAGATATTGTCTTCCCAGATAGCGCATATTCAATTCTGCCTAAATTACAAAACATCATTTTCGCCCACTCCCAAAGGTTTAAGGTAAGGGAAAAATTCATATTTTAGAGCCTATATACACATATTAATTTTTTTTAACAAACTTTTTTACTGAGAACTTATTTAAATTCCAAAAACCGAATGCCAAGTTGAATTAAAGGAACCAACATTGAAGTGAGTCAAAATGAAAATAAAAGAGCACAAATTTCTATGTAAAGCAAAACTCTCTGGGAATCCTACGAAACATCTGACGGACATATGACCGGTCATCTAAATGGGAGATCTGCAGTCCTTTAGCATCATATTTTACATCAGAATTGAAGGGATTTCTGAAAAATCTGACCAGTTCTTTTGTGTAACTGTGATTTTGCATCTCTTGTCAACATATGACCTCGGTTGATGTTAACTTAAGGTCGTTGTTTTACTGCCTTAAAATTGAAGGGAAATTTTTACAGCGTTTTTTATGCGTATTGGTTTCTATTTGAGTGTATTGAAAATCGGTCAGTCTGAAAAGGCCTTGTAGGGAAGACAATAGGTTTGTTCGTCGAAAATCCAGCGAGAATTATCACTCAAAATATCAGATAGTAAGAAAAAATGCTCCCAAATTCTCTCTCATGTAGAGAAACTTACAATTTTCTGTACGAACACAAATTTGCAAGTTTTCCTGCCAGCTAGTGTCCACGGTTGCATTTCAAACAAAAGAAATTTGTATAGAATTTTTAAAATTCTTTCAGAGGGGCAAAAAACAGGATCGACGTGTATATATGATGTAATGTGGAACGATTTTCCGTCATACCTTGTCAAATTTGGTTTGGAGACAAACCGGTTTCGGCGTTGTGCCAACTTCAGTGTCATTTTTCGTTCTGAATAGTTTCTGTTTGTCCGTCACTAATTATAGCCGTGTTAAATCGTCGTTGGTTCATAGTTAGGTACATCTCAGAGGATTATATTCTTTCGTTCAACCAGTAATTTCAGTTCGGTGTGTACATCCTCAGGTAGAAATTAGCTGTTCACCTCTTTTTTGATTAATTGTTGCATGGATTTGCAAGTAGGTAGAAATCAGTTATTTACTTTCTCTTTGTTTCTGTAGTTTGGACCTGTATTTCATTGTTTATGGTAGTTGCAGGGTTTCCGTTTTGTTTTGCGTATAGTAGCCTGAGTGGTTCGAATAATATATCACTACTTCTACCTGAGGATGTACACACAGAACTGAAACTACTGGTTAAACGAAAGAATATAATCCGCTGAGACGTACCTAACTATGAACCAACGACGATCTAACACGGCTATAAATAGTGACGGATAAACAGAAACTATTCAGAACGAAATATGACACTGAAGATGGCACAA
>NW_016158975.1:83352-101543 GCF_001687245.7 Rhagoletis zephyria | reverse complement strand
CAAAATAACGCACTCCTATTATTTTGTGGACCACTGTATATATATGTATAACTTAATTGTAATACGGNTTTGTGGACCACTGTATATATATGTATAACTTAATTGTAATACGGCGTTTCCACGCTTCGTAATTCGCTCTCTCATTCGTAATTCGCTCTCCCATTCGTCATTCGCCTTGCCAATTACCTTCCGAATTACGTAATTCGCCATACACAATTTTGAGAGCGAATTACCTCATTTGTAGGTAATTCAGATCGAATTACCATGCGAATGACGAACGAATCGGTGCCTTCTCCAATATTTATCGGAAATATATCGAAGTTTTCACCGGCCTGGTCCCATTTGCTGGCAATTTTTCTGGTTATAGAATAATATTAATAAAATATTCTCCATATAAATTAAAATTGTTGATGATAACTTAAATTTTAGCTCTATCTTCCATATTTGCAGTACACAAAAATAATAATAAATAGCGAAGAACAAGAACAAGAACTAGAGCTGCCAAACGAATTACTAATGCGTGGCGTGGAAACAGGGTAATTCACGAATTACTTAGCGAATTACGAGTCATAGAAACGTCGTATAAGTATGCCGATTCAAATTAATAAACATTAATATTTCTTGCACGACGGTCGATTTCTTCTAGCATGATTGAAGGTGCTGCCACATATTTTGTTGTCACTTATGATTGTTACTGTGCCATGATTTTGTTTAAATTTTTGTAAAGTTGCTTACCACACCTACGATTGCTATAAATTTTGCTTCCATTTTTTTAAGATTTACAAATTTAGTATCTTTAAACTAAAAACAAAAGCACCTAAAACGCACCAAGCACCAAACTCGAAAATTTTTGCGCACTAAATTTTGTGCGAAAAGCACGAAGTTGGCAACACTGAATGTAAACAAAAGTATTGTGTCACGTCAGCGAATGGGTGGAAGCTGTCAAATCGACGCCACCTTCATTTTCTGCATCGTGCTATTTACTTAAGTATGTATGTACACTTTTGGCCGTATCATTTGCAATAAAATTCAAAATGATATTAGCTCTGATCCGTAAAAATGTCAAACAGCAAAATGACACGTCTGTCAAGTTAGCACTACACTTTTCGAAATTGGAACAGTTGACAATGGCATTAATTGTAGTGTTTTTGTTGTAAATTTCTTGTGGAAAGAAAAAATTTGTAGCTCTCATTTTTTTTAATATGGTATGTAGCAAGACATATTCAACAAGGTAGAAGTGAGAATTCAGTCGAGCTCTCTCATACCTGACTGTAATGTCAAGAAATGTAAACAAAGAAATTAACCCTTTGTTATGCATTTACCATATTTGATAGAACTCAACAACTTTGAAATGAAAGTTTTTGTAAATATGAAAATATTTAAAATCTCATTAGAATCAGCTTCATTTTATTTATTGAATTTTCGGTTTAATGTAAATGTGGAAATGCATACTTACACAAAATTACACACTAAATGAAACACACTCATTTATAAAACCGTTTTGACAATTTTCTTGCTTTTACTAGCCCAATGTTTTTGAGCATTTATTTTTTTATTCAAATACTTAATTCAAAAGTATATTACACATTAAAAAAAAGTTTGACTCTTCTAAATTTACACCAGAACTTAACTTCAATAATTTATCTATTAAATTTTTGCTATTCGAAATTTCCTTTCCATTAAATTTATTTAAAATTACTTTCAGTTTCTTTATGCCAACAAGAAATACTGGTTTAGGTTTTATCAGACCACCATTTGAAATTTGGCCTATCCATGCATGTATATGAAAGGGAGATTTTCTTTTCATATTCGGTATGATAAATCCTGCACCTGGGACCAAACGCGTCCACTTAGAAATACTCGACTGCGATAGGCAACAAATAAAGTCACGACCACACGTGAAGAGTCTCCTTATGAAACATCGCAGCAATTTGCCCACCGTTGTCGCTTCACTTGACAATTCGAAGGTTTAAAATAACGCACAAGGTTGTTGTCCAGGCTCTTGACAAACACAACGCACCGCTCGCAATTCCTTTTCATTTTATTATGTATTTAAAATCAGTCGCACAGCTNGTTTTCAGAAGGTGCCCTGCTAACTTCCACGGAAGTTAGCAGGGCACTCGATATTTTTTAAAATATGTCCGCGGCAAAATTATTCTTTTCACGGATAATTTACGGATAATTAACGGCAAATTATGCGATAGGAATTTTTGCTTTGAGAAAAAGTTGTCCTGCCAAGTTCAGAGAGGTCGATTGTGTGGATCGGAAACTAAGCCATTTGGACCACCCAGGAGATATCAAGATATGGAGTAGCCCAAAAACCTCCAGGCAATGGCATGCATTGCCGACAAAAATGCAAGGCGGATCCGAATACCTTATATTATGAAAAGATTGTAGTCCTTTTGCCACATGCCATTCTTAACCGTTGGAAGGCTTAGAAAATAAGTTGTGGGTTAAGTTTTCAATTTAAATTAACCTAATTTATTTATTAAAACAATTCCTATTACAAGAAATGTACCTCTTCTCGGTCCGCGTATAATCGAAAGAGGAAGATTCAAGAGAAAGTCAAAAAATATCGAAGCTGTGTTTCTTCATCAACAGGGTTGCATCTTCAGGTATTGGTTGCATACTTCCTTGGAGCTGTGTTCCTTCAGTGTGAGCAACATGTGGGATGCTATAAGGTTCTGTGACAGATGTTGGACGCCACAAAGTTATCGAAATAAGCCATCGTCGAAAAAAAACAAAAACGGTGCATTGTTAAAAAATGGAATACAATTTTTTTTATTGCAAATTTTTTGCAAAAAATTATACACCCCTATTCTGCAACTCTTTCGTATTCGGATTTTGCTACGAATCGTAGAAATAGTATGCTGCAATCCGAATCGTATTTTCGAACTTTCGAAATTCGTAACAACGGCATGCTTAAAAACGAACGAGTAAGCTTTTTTGCGTAATTTTGCACGAAAACAATTCTGTGTCGTAGGCGAAATAAAAGATCTAAATCGATGTGTGTTTGCAAGAAATATTGGTGGTGTTCATTTAAACAGATAAATTTGCCTTTCGTATATTTTTATCCACTGCTTTGTATAAATGAGCAAAAAAGAATATTTGTTGCCCCTTATCGAGAAACTTGGGTCCGGTTTAGTTAATGTACAACGATTTCCGGTTGTTGTGTCCAAACGCATAACCCGAATCCAAAAACTTTAACATACCCGTGTAATCAAAGGATTAACATTTTATTTAAGATAGATGTTTCAAATTTACTACCGCTAGCTTATTAATAAACTCGGTTTTCACTATGCACTTTTTTTTCAAATTTCGACGTTGGTTCTGCGCAAAAATACTGTGGACGCGTAGCCGGAGTAATATGCACGAGAAATGTTGTATACCTTTGACATGCGGAAGCCCTCTTCCCCGCAACACAGAAAGGAGAATTCTACTTAGTAAGGGTTATAGTCCCTAAGCGCGGCCGAAGGCAGAAGCAAGCGCAATAGGTGGTGGGCCTAACAAAGTGCATGTTTTCAATGGCTTGGAAGAAGCTGTTATTGCATTAACTGGATTGAGAACCACAGCTTCAGGCATAGGAGTTCGGGCCCATGGTTACTATGCCCGACAGCTCCGCATAACTTTGTGAATCCATTGCCATAGCGCCCGCTTACTCTGCTGCTATAATTGCAAATACATCAGAATCCATAATTTTCCTCAAAATATGTAAAATTAACCAATTTTACAACAAACAAGCACACGACGAGGGCTTTTTTAATTCCTTTCCACTTTGTTTTTCTTCATTCAGCTATCTTCGAAAAACATCTGATAGCTGGCAATGCTGTACATGTTTCCGCAAGGGGTGCAGCATGTGGATTTTTTGTTTTTCGTAGCGTAGCTACGAATTACGAATTACGAAAATTCGGGTTCTAGAATAAGGGGGATAGTTTCCACCAAAAAGCATAGTGCATAAGTGTGACATGAGATAAGAATTTTAAGAAAACGTGTGACTAAGAAAAATGGCTATAGGTAATTTGCATATGTATGGCCTTATTCATAAAAAATAAAGAAGATTTATAAAAGGTTTATAAATTTAAAACAAACTATGAAAACGTCAGTTTATAAAGCTCTTTAATCCTACTTTATTTTTTATGAATAAAGCCATTAAACTCGTATAACTCGGAAAAAACCGCGGTAGAAAAAAATTCTTTTACACACTGGTTACTCGTAACCATAGCAAAACCTAGTGCAGTTTGAACAAAAAGCTGCCATAAAATTTTTGGGAAAATTTTAGTTTGGCATCCCCCGCGTACAAAAAAAGGTGGTTATGGTCATAAATGTAAAAAATATGTTTGTATTTCATTGTGCTGGGTTTTAATGCACCTATTTTGCCGAAGTGTGTACGTAAATATAGTGTTTATTGTGTGAAATAGCGCCGAGAGGTTAGTTCAATTTACAAACTTTAACAACAAATAACTTAAAAACTATAAGCCTCCGGCGGCTAAAAGTATGTATATATATTTGCAATCAGGAGAATTACCTACCGTTCCATAGCTACCTTAATGCGGAACTCCGGGGATGCCAAACTAAATTGCAGCAAATTTTTTTTCTTCGTACACTTGGCGAATTTTTCCCTACCTATAGTTTTTTTATGTGATTCAACATTTTTATACATACTTTTAAAAAAATTCGAAAATAAAAGTCGTCATACGGCAACACTCGATTAATTTGACACTAATTGCAGCAGATTAAATTGCTAGTGCAACACGAGCAAGTCGAAATATATTTCCGAAACGATATTTCTCCGGAAAAGTCACAGAAAGGTGTTTCTACCTGTTCACACATGGAAATAAAATTTCTATTTCTCAATTTTACGGCATGTTGCGTGGAAAAGTAGGAAATACTGCCCCGCCTGACACGCTCTAACTGCAACTGAAATTACGCAAAACGCCTTCAAGAAATGTTTTCAACCTGCTCGTGCTACACTTGCAATTTTGCTGCCAGTGTTGTGAAAACCAAGGGCGTGAACCGGTTTTGAACCGGAAAACAGTTTTTTTTCTATTAACAGAACCATTAACCGAACCGAAATTTCCTACAAATGTTTGATCCGAACCGAAACCCGAACCACTTTCAATAAAGGTTTAAAGGTTCGTTTCAATCAATTTTTAATAGATAAATTTACCAACTATTTCTTTTTGTTAAACATGGTAATACTTGTTTACCATGTGACAATATCATATGTAAAGACCTATTCCCACGACAGTCGGGTGTACGTAACCGGAACGACCCAGATTTATATTTGGCCAAGGACTGTCACTCCAGCAACCCTCCCCCAAAACTCTTTGGAGAGCTTGTGTGCTGCTACAACAACAACAACAACCCATCTCATTTGACACACGCTTGCCCCTTAACCTTGCGCATTGTTGCACTTGACACTTGACACTTAAACCTGCGCGTATTTTTTTGTTTTTCGAACCGTTGAACCGAACCGAAACCCCGGTTCAAAGATCCAAAAAACCACTTTGATGAACCAATCCAAAAGTGCAAAAATGGTTCGAACCACTGAACCGAACCGACCAAATTTTTCATCCGGTTCACGTCCCTGGTGAAAACCGTCGAGTGTTGCGTATGACGCGATTTTTCGCGAATTTGTATAAAAGTAGCGCCATTCATAAAACGTCGCAAAGTGACAATTTATGCGAAATGGCAATGTTGCGAACAAAGTTGTATGAACGACCTATCGCAACTCCGGATTGCAAATGTAAAATTAAAAAAAAAAAAATGCGCGTTAAAGAAAAATAAAAGGTTTTACAATTACATATCGAAGCAGCCTTAACTGATATACTTTTTCTGAAATATTTGAAGACAATAAAAAAACATATGTTTCGCGACTTTTACTTTACAATGATTGCCAGCTCAAATACTATGGCAATGTCGCAAGAAAGTTTCCATACAAATGTAATAAGCTGGGTCGCATGGTGGCAAATTTTGCGACAAATGCAACATTTGCAACAACTTTGCGACGTTTCATGAATCCCACTTGTATAAAAAAGTTTAATAGCATATAAAAAAATACTTCTAATTTATTTATTTTCTTGAAATAAACTATTTTATTTTATTTTGTGCCATTTTATGTTATAAACATAAAAATATCTGGTAATATAGTTGAAAATGTAATGTTCTACATACAATTGAGGGGTCTTATCAAAAGTGATAAACTTGATAAAGTGATAAATTTATCATTTTGATAAATGAACTGTCAAACTTTGTATGAAAAACTATTTAGCCAAAGTTTATCACTTTACCAAACGATATTGGTGGATAAACGCATACATTTCCGCAAAATTCCACTCTGACATGTTGCCAGGTGGTAGATTTTGTTACGAACACAAAAAGAAAATTTGCACAATGGACGAGGTAAGAATGAAACGTTACTAGCCAGATAAGTTAAATAATAACCAATTTTGTGCAATTGCTTACCAAGGTATGTTTATGAAAAAACAGGATAAACTGATAACTTTAAGCAATTAATCCCTTTATCACTTTACATGAAGACCCCTTTTGTAAACAGATCAAAAGTATCTAGCATCGGAAAGTTCGAACAAAAACTGCTTTCGAAATCACTTCACAAGCAAGGTGTTTCGGGCAGCCTCATAACTGCTCCTGCAATCACTTTTGAAAATTGTTGAGTTTGACAGATATTTTAAAAGGACTTGCACTTGCCACATGTAACAGCTACTCTATACTGATAAGCGAATGGGCAGTTGTTAATGCTAATTATTAAAAATAAACAAATAGTAGATACTCACCGTAATGTTGGCGTGGATATCATAACGCTTGCCATTTTTGCCAATAAATCGGCATGTCAGCTCGTCAACACTGGAATTTAGTATTTGAAAGCGCTCGTGGTTCTTGTTAAATATCTTTTCCAGCGTTTTTATTTCCAACTTCAATGTGTTCAAACAAGCCATCTTGAAGCAGTCAGAATCTGCGTTGGCCTCGTGTTTAGCCGCTCAGCTGGGTAAATTATGTGATGGTGTCGACTGCGGAGTAAGCAGCAGAGGGGGTTGTTTAAAGTCACTTTTCTTTCGCTTATTTACTTCGTCTTCCCTTTGCTTGCCACTTGAGTTGCCACCAATATGTATGATGATAGTGTTGCTGATGCTGGGACTCCCGAGACTGGTTGTCACAGTTAGTTATTTTCTTCCACAGAGGCGAGTTTTTAGGTTTGTCACTTTCTTTGTATTTCGATTTGTTACTTTAGGTGCATTAACTGTTAAATTGCAAACGCGATGATGCTGGGTTGCTCGTGTTTGCTCGATACTCGAGCACTACGCAGTGGCTCACCGAGTAGCTAATCGAAAGCACGAATCTGCTGATGTCAAAATCAGGCAGCAAAGAACGTAGGGTTGGACCGGCTGAATGTGCGGGTGTGTAAAGGCGCCCAGGTACACGGCCGTTTTATCCACCGTAACCGTCAATACTAGCAACGCCAACGTCAACCTTAACGCTGATATCTCTGTCGACTGCGCAGTAACAGTCGCCAGAAATCGTTGTTCCAGGTCGATTTAGGGCGGATTTCTATTTAGAAATCGAATTTTTTCTTTCTCAAACTTTTAGAACTTCGATGTTTTAATACATAGAAAACACTACAAAGTTATTATTTCACACTTTTTAACGTTTGGCAAATTACGTATCATGAAATTATGTATAAATTTTTTCGTTTTTTTTTCACTAGAAATTTACAGTTTTTATGCCTTCTTATAATAAATGGCAATTTTGATAATGTTATCAAAAAATATGTACGCGTTCGTAGTTATTAAATTAAATTAGATGAGTAAAAAATCAAATCAAAAACTCAAAATCGACCAAAACGTACGAAAGTACAATGAGATACGACAAAAGACGACATGAAGTGCATACTGCGACAAGAGGAAAAAATAAGCTGCGGTGAAGAAATCGAACCGAATCGAAGAAATTTACTGAGCACAAACTTGGAATTGGCCACAGCGGTCTACAAGTCCCTTTTCACTTCAATTCCGCTGCCCTTGCCTTTTCATCCAGACTACCAACACTACCCCTCACACTCCGTTCGGGATCCTATTTCCATTGTTCACAAAATGTAAAATTGCAAATTTTTCTTCCTTTGCACTTATGAAATTGTCTAGTTTCTTCAAAGTTCTATTGCAGTTTGGTATATTTTTTTACAAAATGTTATTCGTTGTTACTTATCACACACGCGATTAAAGTTTCTATTTAAGCACAAAAGATTCGCAGAGCTGTGAAAATTAACCAAACCGAAAATCACTTTCGCCAACAAATACAAGAAGCAAAGTGAAACGGAAGACAAAAATTTACAAAGGGTATAAAACGAAGACAGCGATTGCGATGCGCCGGCAGCATTGCCATATTGATTANATGCCACATAGATCATTGAAGCTGCAGCGCGAAGCGAAAAGATGGCCAACTCCCATCTTTTTGCGCGCTTTGACAATCAGCCGGTTTAATATTTATTTTGTTTCGTCCAAATTCGAGTATTCATGCTGAAACATAAAACTCAATTACATTGCTGATAATTTTAAAGCAAAATATCTTAAATCCACAGCAATTTTGACGAGTAAAAAAGCAGTGCAAAATTGATTTCTTGGCGTTCATTGTGGCATACCTTTTGCGTCTGGCGCTTTGCTGGCAAATTTATAAATGTCACGCAAAGCTACAAAGTTTTATCTGGCATCAGCTTATTTTACAANTTGATTAATTCAAGTTTATCACCAATCAATTTTAATCAAAGTTTGAGCTTGACTATTTTACAATAGGGCTATTCGCGACCCGGTGCAAACTGCCTAGCATCATTGCATTGCAAATTTGTATTGCAAATTATTTGCAATACGCAAACATAATACACGCATTTGCTTTTGTCATGGCTTGACAAATTTGCAATACCGAAAATCCATAGCATAAAAATGCTATGCATTGCAACTCCGGTTGACATTTCTATCAGCTGATTAAAAAAGCTTTACCATGACAGTTTAATAAAGGTCGCTCACAATCCATGGCATATTTCTGCAATTGCATAAATTTGTCAGCTCTTATGCACCGAATCGCGAATAGCCCTAATTTAAAGGTTTTAAAATTGATAGAAATAGTTTACTACTTTACTGCCCGTCTCCACAGCATAAAGTTTATATCTGGATACATATGTTAGGATGTAAATATCCAATTGCTCTTCAAGAGCTCTTATATCTTGCCATCTATTGCCAACAATTTGGTAGTTTGACAACTACATTTTTATTTGCATGAAAACTTCGTGGCGGCAGCATCATTCATATTTTAAAACATAAGCAAAAATTTAGCTGTTTCCTGTTAAAATATTTGTAATTATGTACTTGGATGTAAATTAGCCTCTTTCATACATTTTTTTTTAAGCGATTAAATTCGGCAAACATTTTCGAAGCTCACACAAATGCTTATATGAAGATATAAAAAGCCCACACAAATATTGCCACTGATATGAATGAGAGCTGGACAGCAATAAAGTTAATCCTGTGGAGACCGCCAGTTATATACATATATAGTATGTCATACGAATTTTCTTTAACCCCACGTCTTCACCTTCTACTAAATGTGTCTTAACATCTGTCAAATTTCTGTTTTAACTTTGTCCCGTTTTCTCATGTGGGCAACTTGCTGTCTTAGTTGGGGTTTACATAGGACAAGTTTGCGCAGACAATAGCAATGCATTCACTTCCTACTAATACATTCGAACTTCCCTCATTGTCTTCGTCACTGTTTTTGATTTTTCGAAACAGTGAATTGGACAGTAAATTGGACAATTCGGTCACGCCTTGGTTAATTAGAGAAAAAAAGGCAAGCAAAAATATGAACAAATCGCAGAATTATGTAAAAGTGGTTTGTGTTTAGATATTTTAGTAAATAAGATGAATTTCACGCCAAACGACGCTAACGGCGGTTGCTGAAAAATGTATTGTCTTATAATTGTCCGGACGCCTACTTTACACAACAATTTGACAACTAATACATATTCTTAATTGTCTTGTCTCAAATTGTCCTTTGTAAACGCATCGTTAACATATCACTTTCAAAATGGAATCAAGCCAATCAGGTTGTTATTTGCCTCAGCAGAATGGTGAGGCTGCGGTATGTAGCAAGAGCTGTCAAAAGTTAAAAAATTCTACTCTAATGCTAATCTAAGGGCCGTTTTCACCATCTCTGGTTAACACTAATCCCCAGTTAAACATCGTCACANGGTTGTTATTTGCCTCAGCAGAATGGTGAGGCTGCGGTATGTAGCAAGAGCTGTCAAAAGTTAAAAAATTCTACTCTAATGCTAATCTAAGGGCCGGTTACTAAGGGCCGTTTGCACCATGTCTAGTTAACGCTAACTGGAGGTACATCCTTCAGTTAAGCACGTTAACTGCTTCATCGATCACATGTTATATGATGGGTGTCGATAACGTCGATAAAGATGTTTAACTGGGAGTTAGAATTAACTAGACATGGTGCAAACGGCCCTCAATGTCTGGTTAACACTAATCTGCGGTTGAACATCGTTATCGACGTCTTCGACTCCATGCATACAAGAGCTGTCAAAAGTTAAAATATTCTAAGGGCCGGTTACTCAATGTCTGGTTAACACTGATCTGCGGTTAAACATCGTTATCGACGTCTTCGACTCCATGCATACAACAGGGAGTCGGTAACGTCGATAACTATGTTTAACGGGAGATTAGTATGTCCCCTTTCAGACACGTCAAGTCTTGAAAGCAATTTTTTTCGCATTCTCTTTTGTGTTTTCTATTTGCTTCCACACGCGTCAACTTTAATTGAATTCAAGTCCTTGGTTCTTAGATGGGAAACAACGAAAGTTCTAAAAAGATGATTTATTTTGGAACGAATTTCCGTCATCCCTTGTCAAGTTTGGTTTGCAGACAAACCGGTTTCGGCGTTGTGCCATCTTCAGTGTCATTTTTCGTTCTAAATAGTTCTTAAGCTTGGTACCGAGTACCAAGCCAACTTTTGATTCAACTAATCGCCTCTAAAATTGCTTGGAAAATCGACTCATGTGAACACCGTTTAATGATAACATTTCGACATTGGGGTTGTTCAGGATATTGTGCAAATGGTTTTGCATTTCACTTGTTTGTCCATTTGCAAATTTTATGGGCTGTTTTTGCTTACGCGTAAAAGCACATTTAGCGCATTTAGCTCTAAATGCTACTGTAAATGTACATTTATCCATACAAAATTACTCGCCTAAATGCAACTAAATGCAACTCCATTTTTGCATTAAGAATTTAATGCTAAAAGCAACCCTGTGATCTTCCAACATTTCCACGATTCGACCATGAGAAAAAGTGGCAACATTGCATTTTCGAGTATATAGTGGCTAGCTGCGTTTCAGTGATCGCCGATCGAGATTTCATTTATTATTTTACATTATTTGGATAAAGAAAAGTTAAGAAAATTCAATATCGATGTGATGCTGATAGAAATCTGGATCAATTTGTGATCAATTCTGTTTGTTTTGTTTCCTAATTAAGTGAGGAAATATTAATTGACAGCACCGACAAATGAACATATACATAAACAAATGGTCGACCATGGTTAAAACAATTCAAATTTTTGTATTGAAGTTTTGGTTTAAAATTTATTTTTTCCTTTTCGGTAGGGTTTTTGCACATTATCTTTCGCGTGAGAATTGATCGTAATAGATACGGATCTGAATAAGCGACTGGAACACGGCTGTTTGTCAAAAGCATACGATTTCGAACTCGCGTAAATGTACATTTGCTAAATGCGATAGCATGAACGCTCTTCGAAAACATATGTTCGAAAGTGCTAAATGTTGCATTTTAAATGCAGCAAAAACGCTGCATTATGCTTGCTACCATGGTAACCTTTTATATTTTAATCTTTTGAATTTACAAATGAACCGAAATACATATGCACAAGATCCTGAAATCCAATTTTGTAGTAGGTAGTAGGAAGGCTAATACAAATAAATCTCATGAAAACTGTTCCACATTAGGAACAACTCGAAAACATTCCTGAGTTTAATCATGTGAATGTGCACATTTAAACAAATGGAAAATTTGAATCCAGTTAAAATTTGGGCAATTCTCTAGTATTGCGTACAACTGTTAAACAAGGTCCAAAAATGTCGGAAAAGGGCACCAATGGACGTCATTCGTCCCTGTAACAACAATCGAGAGCCGGAAGGTAAATATTATTAACAATTTCAAAGTTATAACCAAAAAACTTTTGTTAAATTCCGTGTACTCTTGTAGCCGGTAAATTTTGTTACCATCTCGTAAGCTGGTAACAAATTATTGCCCCGTGAAATATGCAATGCCAGAATTAGCACAATTCTTCATAGCTGAATCGCTGAATATTTTTACTGCATTACCAACGTTCCTAGAAACACAGTGACAAGAACTGGTAATATTTTTTGGTAATACAATTTTCCGGTTACAAAATCTCCGGTAACGTGCAGAATAGACCTGATAGTGGTGTAATTGCTCATCCAAAAGCCAAATTTAACAAGTTTTTTGGTTATAACTTTTAAATTGTCAATAATATTTACCTTCCGCCTCCCGATTCTTACGGGGACCGAATCACGTCGATTGGTACCCTTCCCTACATATTTGGACCTTTTTAGCAGTTGTACTCTATGCTAGAGAATTACTATCTTGAGTGTCTGAGGATCATTCTTCGAATCGTAATATCTGGGGAGATAGAAACCAAAACCAAAAAAATAAGATAATGGCACAACACCTAAATAATTTTGTGTAGCTAGACAATGACGAACTAGGTTATGTGGTTAATCACAGCTGTTTTTTGTAGAATGGCAACACTGATTTTATCCGTTTATCGTCGGGTTGGTGATTTATCATGCAGAACATTTTCAACAATCATTTTCGCCTTCTCTTTTCAGCAAATATGGACAAGTTTTATCTATTGAAAAATTCATTTGTTTTTCCTTACACTTGCACCTACACTATGAGTACATTCTAGGTTTTTGTAGACAACGACACAGCGGTTGGGAAGTTGTATGAATATTTTTATCTTATTGTGCTTTATATTTATTTTATTTTTATTTAAGAGCTAAACTACCGGAACGCACGTACACTCTGCTACGCTTGCTGCCACTGTTGCCACTTCGTAAGAATATTGTGATATCGATAATCCTTGACTACTTGACGGATTTACCAAAAATATCCAGGTTTTTATCGCTGGATTATTAAATAAACGCTCACGATGACCAAATTACAGTTCAATTAACTTTATTGTACAACAAACACTTTACAATACATGTTTATGCAATAACAATAAACAGTACATACTCATTCCCACGACAGCCGGTTCTACGTACCGGAATGACTCGGGTTTTACCCGACCAAGGGCTGTTGTTTCGGCGATCTTACCCCGTTTAGGTCGGCGAAGTATCTCAGAAGTTTTTCGTCCATAGGGCTACATTCGCTACGTTTTCTCCTACTCAGGGCTGGCATCGAGTCAAACCCAGGGCCAGAAACCTACACCTGCTGTGTATGCCAGAGACGACTACACCACAACTCCACCTCTGTCAAGTGCAATGCTTGCGAGGGGTGGAGTCACCTCAGAGTCTGCTCAGGACTACGGACACATCGGCAGTGGACCACGTCTTTTGTGGCCCCCTGTTGCTCTAACAGAGCAGCCTCCACGGCTAACCCCAGTCCACCTGAGCAGTCCCACACAAACACCACAGCACAACAACATAACACAATAGACCACACCACAACGGCTACAGACCACAGAATACACACAACCACACCACCACCCACACGCCGCCGTCAACAACGCCTGGTTCCTCCTACAATCTGCACGGTATGTCAGACCAGGATATTCCGTAATGTGACATCAGTCAAGTGCAACACCTGCCTTGGCTGGTGCCACTTTAGGGCATGCTCAGGTCTGCGCACCACGCGAGATTGAACGAGGAACTTCGAGGGCCCGTGTTGCGCTGCTCGGTCGCAGACCTCAACTGCGACGCCTCCCGCCACCATCAACTTTTCTAAGGCTGATTGGAAAGGCTTCGCGGAATTTACTGAAAACACCTTCGCTGCGCTCCCCACACCAACCGACGTCCACCTTGGTGAACGTAAGTTCCGCAGGGCTGTCACCGCTGCTGCAGCCCGCTTCGTACCGGCAGTATGTATCACCGACCCACGCCCAAATTTCCCTGCTGAAGCGGCTGTTCTAGCCGATGAGCGTGACAGCCTTCGTCAGGCCGATCCCGGAGATCCCCGTATCAGGGATCTCAACGCGGATATTCGGCAACTAGTAAACGTACATAAGCGAAAGAAAGCGAGATAGTTTTGTTGACTGGGCATTTGACAGCATACTTTTTCATTTGTAAAATGTCGCCACACATGAAGGTTCAAGCCTTGCAGGCTCTTAAAAGTTTGAGAAAATTAGAAAATCTGCATAAAGAGATGTATACTATTTTCAAATGAAAAATGGCTGCCTCAAAATTTGTATTTGTCTCCAAAATAAACGATGTTGCTACTCTGAAGAATTCTGCGAAATGGGAACATAGCTTTCAAACAACAAAAATGACAGTTGAAAGCTAGCGAGAGCTCGCATTCCGCTCGGTATGCGAGAAAAAGCATGCTTCGTACTTTTTGCGGTCTACACGTGCGGTTTCTCGCATGCGTCGTCATGCAGGCGAGATTTTCCAGAAAGTGAAGACGGCCGGTAACTTAGAACTTATGGCTTGCTAACTTGCAACCATGAACCAAAAATACAAGATCACGCGGGCAGGAGAGTAGCGCGTTAGGATCGCATTTAGGAAAAAAGTTTAACGATTTTGACATTAGCCGTTTGTTTACATTTCTTCGTTGTTTACAATTTGGTGGTGGCTTTTTATTGCAATTTTCTTCATTTTCGGCTGTGACAACGTGTGTACACATAATAATTTAACACAACGACATGATTTATAGAAGAATTGGCATAATAAAAATGATTATTCATGCGTTCAACAATTTCGCGGTTTTCTTCGTTCTCTTCGTTGTTAACTTCTTACAACAAAGATGGCGCCGAGGTTTCAGCAGCTAGAAAATAACTTTTCTTTCTTTCCTTCCCGCGTGATCTTGTGTCTTTCGTTCATGCTTGCAACTAACTTGACTTGTACTGTGGTAGCGGTCGTATATACCTGCGCTCACACTCATGGCAACTCTAGAACGTTCTGCCGTCTATAGCTAATTCTCTCATCCTCTCGCTGTTCGCAGTATTCATCCACTTGACGTTTCTCGACGTCGAATATTCTACTTCATTCCCCCGAGCATTCTGCCATTTTCTGGTTTTTCGCTTCGAGTTGGCCACACTGCCCTCCACCTAAGTTTGATCTTCCAAACGCTGCAAGTCTTACCAAGTGGACCACCTTCATCTTGTTTCTTGCCGTTTGACGACCTTATACGGACTGTCCCAGTTGCATTGTAGTTTTGGGGACAAACCTTTCTTCCGTTGTGGATTGTACAGCAACACGAAGTCTTCCTCTTGGAAACTCTTGTCACTCATAATTTGAGTACGCTGCCTCACGAGAACATGTATCTCTCTCAGCACCTCTTCCAGGATGATGGACGTCTCTTTACTAATTCTTCTTGCATCACCGCTTACTTCAAACTTCAGATCACTAGGCAAATGGAGTTCACTGCCGAAGATTACCTTGGCAGGAGTTTTACCCGTGGTTTCCTGCACTGCTGACTGGTATCCCATCAGGAACAAGTATATGCGGACATTCCAATCATTCTGATTCTTGTCCAGGGCCTTCCACAAATGCTCTTCCAGGGTTCGGTTGAACCGTTCCACCATGCCATCTGATTGGGGATCTTCATCGTTCCCACGACAGTCGGGTCTACGTAACCGAAAGGACCCCCTACAAATACACTCCGCGCAGTTAGCAATCCACTTTGCGACCGGTTGCCGACAACCAACCCAATAGAACCTCTGCTGAATCTTCTCCAGGGTCTTCGTGATTCCCAGGTGCCCTGCACTGAGACCATTGTGGTATTCCTTGAGAACGTCCGGAAGTCTTACCCTCGCAACTATCTTCACTTTCCCATACCCTATGCAAACAGCCAGATATCAAGCAGTTCCATTGTGCCCAGTATACCTTTGCGATTGGGCTCTCCGCCGCCATTTGCTCCTTAGTTGGCCGTATGTTCGTCTCCAGTCCATGCATAAAAAGCTCCACATCGGGATCTTCCTGCTGATACTTTCGTAGCTTTTCTTCCTTCCACTCTTCCGCTGGTGTTATTGTCGTTAGCCGGACGTCAAAAATGTGTTCTTTGGGCCTCAGCTTTTGAGCAGTGTTTACATTCCAGACTAAATGGTCGACGGGACATGGCATCGGCATTTCCGTGAACACTTTCCTTGCGGTGCTCAATAGCAAAGTCATAACTTTGCAGTCTATCAATACACCGAGCTAGCTGTCCTTCTGGATTCTTGAACTGTAGTAGCCACTTCAGCGCTGCATGATCCGTTTGAACTTGGAAACGTTGCCCATAGAGGTACTTGTGGAAATGTTTGACGCACTCCACCAACGCTAGTAGTACCTTCCGAGTTACGCAGACATTCCTCCCTGGTTTTCCGAACGATCGGCTATAGTAGGCAACTTGCTTCTCCTGCCCATAAATTACCTGCGACAATACGACTCCTATGCTATAACCACTAGCATCCGTATCCAAAATAAATGTTGCACCTGGAACCGGATACGCTATCATAGCCGCAGTACATAGCCGTTCGTTCAGAGCTTGGAAAGCCTCCTCCTGCTCTTTATTGCACTCAAAGGCTCTATTTTTCCTAGTGAGCTCATGAAGGCTATTAGCAACGCTGGCGAAATTCGAAATAAATCGGCGATAGTAGGTGCATAGCTCAAGAAAACTTCGAAGTTCGTGCAGGTTCCTAGGTTTTGACCAATCCTTTACTGGTTCTATCTTTCCCTTCGGAGTACAGACGCCCTCCGTTGCCATCTTGTGTCCTAAGTAGTTCACCTCCTTCTTGAATAATGAACACTTTTTAGGACTTAGCTTCAGACCAACGCCAGCTATTCTCTGGAAAACTTTTTCCAAATTGTTAAGGTGCTCCTCGAAGCTTTTACACAACACAATAATGTCGTCCAGATACACCAAGCATGTTTTCCAATGCAGTCCCTTAAGCACATGGTCCATAAGTCTTTCAAAAGTGGCAGGAGCGTTGCATAATCCAAAAGGCATCACTATGAATTGCCACAGGCCGTCTCCAACGCTGAAATCTACGCTGATCCGGGCCGTCATTGCCTCCGGCACTGTAGCCAATGCACGTTCATAAGAGAGGGATGGAACTATTGTGGTGAAATGCCTCTCACAAGCTAACTGGGATTGGCTCAAAGCCGTGGAACAAAGAATACCACTCACAAGGGGAGCAGACTTTACTGTTGTGCCAATTTCGAATGAGAGATAAAATTATGAATGGGAGAGCGGATTACGTGCCGTGGGAACGTAGTATAATTCGCTCTGCGAAGAGGGCTGCAGCGGGATTGAAACCTTGAATCAAACGGCTAGGCTGGTAAAAGTTCTGAAGAAGAACCAAACTACAAAGCTGCGTTCACTCAAGAGTCCTGATGGCTTTTTAACGGAGAACTCTCTGTTTTTCTAGAGACTCAATTTCATGGAAATTAGGTGGTTTCGCCTTCCTCTCCCTCGACTGGTGAGGGAGGGTATGCGAGAACCACAGTGTCAAGGTACAACTGGTTTGATGCCAGAAATATGGCTAATAAAGATACCCTAAGATATACTCTTGAGTCTTTTGACAGTCTCAAATCGCCCGATCCGGATGGCATCCTGCCTATTGTACTTAAAGAAGGTTTTGAGCTTTAGTTGGCGAACTTGCAAAAGAGCTCTATGTCATCACTATTGAGGCAGAAGGACGTCAGTATGTCGCGTGCGGAGTTAACAAGGCTGCCATCAAAGTGACATACTTATAATATTTAATTTATAGGAAATATGCAAAATATATACAAAAATATGCAAAATACATATAACAAGTAATTTTTAGCAAAAAAACTAGTAATTTTTAGCAAAAAAAAACCGACTTCAACTCCCATATAAAAAAAAATATATGTATATGATCCGCTGATCGGATCTTAACCAGATTAGTATGGGACCACC